>NC_056745.1:1004867768-1004970268 GCF_019279795.1 Protopterus annectens
GGGCCACACTGAATTAATAATTTAAGCATGAAAAACAATGACATGAGCATTCATATGCTTGTAGTCTTAATCAAAAGAGGCATGTGACAGCATTTGAAATATTTTCTAAGATATTTTCATGGTAAGTATGCACGCACTTTTTCAGCTTTGTATAAGTTTTGCATTAAGGTGAATTGTAAGGAAATCTTTTTGGAGATACTTCAGTGTGACAGTTTCACTTCCTGGTGTTTTCTTTTTAATGTTTAGTAAATTAATTCTATCTGTTTCACTAAAATAATTTAACTTCAACAGTGGAGGAATCAGCATGTTGTAAGACCTCTAGCTTTATTAGTTGGTCATTTTATGTGCCATTAAAAATACTTCTGTTGCAGCATAATAAATTAAAAATCTTGTGGTTTCTGGTTAGCTCTGCACAGCAATGTTTTTTTTTTCCAATATGCCTTTGTAAAGCTAGTTACCAAGCAAATAATATAGAAGGATATCTGACAGATGTTTATTTCTATAAAATGAATACTGGTTTCTCATGACTGACTGACATTTGGTTTCAGCTCATCAAAGGAGGATATGGATTGCTTCAATGATAAGATGTTTGGTTTTCTTCATTTTCATCTTCATGAAATGCAAATAAGAACTTTTGTAAAGTTTGGTATGCTAATGAGGTGTTCTTGTGATTCATAGTCCAATGTCTATGCTATATGCACCTCTGTTGTTGAAAGTGATGCTTAACCTTTGATATGTGAGCTGTAGTCCATGAACTTGTCCACAGGCATTCCATCAATAGTTTGTCCAAATATGCAAAAACACTTCCCTCACACACAAACTATTTCCCCAAGCAAACTATTCAGCAGTTTGTCTAAGTATGCACAAACACAAAATGGCACAAAATAAACTGTTTTGCCAAGCAATCACTTCAGCAGAATTACCATGTATGCCCAAGCAGTTCACTGGCACCAAAATGAACCATTTTCCCCACCATCTATTCAGTAGTTTGACCAAGTATGGACAAGGACCAAAATGTAACATTTCCCCACTGATCCCCTCAGCAATATGTCCAAATATGCACATGTACCAAATAAAAAATGTCCCCCATAATCGCTTCAGTAGTTTCACCATGTATGCACATGCACCAAAATGAAAAATTTCTCTATGCTCACTTTAGCATTATGTCCAAATAAGCACCAATGCCTAAATGAAACATTTTCCCCAGTGATCCAATATATATATATATATATATATATATATATATACATATATATATACACATATATATACACATATATATACACACACACACACACACACACACACACACACACACACACACACACACACACACACACACACACACACACACACATACAGCACACATATATTTATAGGTTTGCATGCATCTGATCAACCGGTGAATGAAGACCTGGTATGGCCGAAAGGAGTGTGGCAACATCACAAAAATGTGATTGCAAGTGTTGCAAATCACAAAATCCCGTCCACTTTTTAACCATGTTAGCACTTGTTTTAGGCTGTAGAGTAGACGTAAATGTCGAATTCGGTGCTTTTACAACATTCCGACTGTTCAGTGTTACGGGATTCATATAGAAATGTCAGCTAAATGTATGGTCGAGCAATGTGCGCTTGACCATACGAATGTAAACCATATTTTTTTATATATATATATATATATATATATATATATATATATATATATATATATAAATATATATATATATATATATATATATATATATATATATATATGTGTAGTTTCCTGACGAATTATCGAAATTACTTAATGATGAATATACCATACTGGCATGAAGAATTTCAAAGTTACATAAAATCAAACAGCCTAAATATAAAAGATCGAGAAAAGAAAACTATTTCTTCCCCCACTCTTCACACTAAAACCCCCTCATAACACTAGCCTCAAATTTCTTTGAATAGTTGCAGTGTTACAGGACGTTTGAAGAGGCAGAGTTAGGGTTAGCACCCATTACTAAGGTGGGTGGAGGCTCCACCTTAATCCTTATAAAAACACTTCCACTGCACAAGACACACTCACACATGCAAACATGCACCAACACACACAATGAAAAAATACATATGTAACCTTACCTAACACTAACCCTAACCCTAAAAAGCACAACCTCACATGCAAACATACAAAACTCAACCACTCACTTATTCCTGACCCTAACCCAACATTCAAACACAAGCAAAATCACTCTCACCCCCTTTACTCCCTTCAAACCCCACTCACATGTCTTGACAAAACATATCTTAGCATTTTGACCATTTGGCTGTCTGTATGTTTGACATAAAGCACCACCCTGGCACTTGTCAACCAAATAAACTTTCAGCAATAGGCATGTAAGATATATATATATGTGTGTGTGTGTGTGTGTGTGTGTGTGTGTGTGTGTGTGTGTGTGTGTGTGTGTGTGTGTGTGTGTGTGTATACATAGATATATAAATATATATATATATATATATATATATATATATATATATATATATATATATATATATATATATATATATATATATATATATATATATATATATATATATGTAGGGTTCCTGTTATTTAATCGACCATCCTAAATGCCGAGTCTTGGAAGATTGAATGGGGAATTTTGAAAAATAGAAATGTCAAAGCCACGGAAATTCAAATTCTTTCCCAAGGAAAGAATTTGGTTGGCTGTTTCAGCGGCTTCAACATTTTCTGTACTGTGGAGCGAAAGTTACGGATCGGGTTAAAGTAAGTGTGTGAGTGTGACGGACGTTAGGGCTTGGGTGCGGCTAAGGTAAGTATGCGAAAGTGACAGGCATTAGGGTTAGGTCATGGGTAAGGTAAGGGTTAGGATGTGAGTAAGGTAAGTGTGCAATAGTAATGGACTTTAGGGTTAGGGTGCGGGTAAGGTAAGTGTGCGATAGTGACGGACCTTAGGGTTAAGGAGCGGGTAAGTGTGTGATAGTGACGGACCTTAGGGTTAGGGCTTGGGTTAAGGTTAGTGCATAGATAGTTGTGTATGTAAGGTGTAGTATAGGTTTTTTAGGTGTTTGGTGTGCTTGTGTTGTGTGTGTGTTTTTCGGAACAGTAAATTCTTTCCCTGGGAAAAAATTCGCTGCTCTGGGGTTTCGTTGTTGTCATATTTCGAACTTCCAATTTCGAACATATGGTGCTAGAAATTTTGATTATATGACATAGACCCTATATATAAGTATATTTTAGATAGATATATATATATATATATATATATATATATATATATATATATACAGAGAGAGAAAGAGATGTGTATATATATATATATATATATATATATATATGTGTGTGTGTGTGTGTGTGTGTGTGTGTGTGTGTGTGTGTGTGTGTGTGTGTGTGTGTGTGTGTGTGCGTGTGTGTGTGTGTATACATATAGTTAGATATATATATAGGTATAAATATAAATATATAATATATATAGATATATGAGTACACTGTTGGCCAAATTAATAGAAATCAGTGTTTTTATTGTTTTTATTTTTTTTGTTTTTATTGTTGTTTTTCCATATAACTCAACACGAGTATATGATTGACAAAAAATACAATTCATGTTATATGAGAAAATGTTCAAATACAATGCTCTAATATTTTGTGAATGACCCTTTGGCCATTATCAAGGATTTAACTCATTGAGGCATAGAATGAACAAATTCACGGATAGAAGCATTGCGCTAGAAAACTGATGTGAGTTCTTCAGTCAGTTGCTGCCTGTTTGTTATGGTCTTTTTTTCATTTCTGACTTCAGAATAGCCCACAAGTTCTCTACTGGATTCATAACTGGGCTGTTACCTAGCCATTGTAGCACTTCAGTAACATGGACCTCAAGGAAACTTGTCACTTGTCCACCTTTGTGACATGGGGCACCATCATGCATGAAGATGAAGTCCCCTGTCCCAGTAAATCCCTTCTTCTTTGCCCAGTCACACAGCTGAGGGAGGATACATTGATGCAGTATGGCTCTCTACTGTTTCTGCTTCATGTTTCCCTGAACAATGTACAGCTTACCTGTTCTGAAGAGACCGATAACACTCCACACCATCACTGGAGTGGGGTGCCTGATGCTCTGAATGATACAGTTGTCTCTCATCTGCTTTCCAAATTGTCATCTGACATATTGTACTTGCTGATCCAAGCATTGTATTATGTTCTCATCCCTGAAAACAACCCATTCCCAATCTTCTTCTGTCCAGCTTTGAAACTCTTTTACCCAGCAGAGTCTTTATGTCTTCATTTGGTTGGACACTTTCTGTTTTTTCAGAGATCTGCAAGCTCGAGGCCCAGCATCCAGAAGTCTCCATTGAACAGTTCTGGAACTCACTGTAACACCCTGTTATTCCAGCATCCTCTGCAGCTGTCTACTGGATGCCTCATGATTCTTATGGCATTCTCTGATCAGATAAGAATCATCACAAGGATTTGTGGACCTTCTGTGACCACATCTGCCAGAATATCTGGGTGACAACCCTTCACAGGTATTCAGTTTCTTCTGAATTTGGCTTACAGACAGCTGACTAACTCCAACCTTCTTTACAATTTCTGATCCAGGAATACTTTCTTTGAGCAGAATCCCAACTTTTGCACACCTTCATGGCATTAAGTCATCCAATTTATCCATTTTTAAGACTATGGAGCCGCTTCATTATGATATAATTTCTCTTTAAGTAGACAAATAACATGTTGTAAGTTCACGCTAAACAGTTTTTTCTTAAAGAATTAGCAAGCTGAAATGATTTTGTGAATTTCTGAAAAAGTCAGATTGAAAATCATTAAAGAAAATAAGAAATTTCCACTATTTGTCAATATTTTTATTACTTTGGCCATAAAATCAAGCTGGTGCATGAACCCAAACTGGTGCTCCAATTCCAATATGCAACTCTCCTAAACAGCACTTGAAGTAAGGCTGCCATGGAAATTAGTGCAGAAATCTAATAACAAATATTATGCTCAAAAATAACAGGATAATCCAAAAACAAGTAACAAATTTAATAAGCAGCCATCAACAGCAATGCGAGACAACAGGCACACCGCACTAGTCCATGTATAGAATACCGGTTTCACCTACTGGCATCATCAGTGCAATAACAGGTATGGTTGACACATACAAACTTAAATAGCTACTTAAAGGAGCCACCCGATGTGAAAAAAATGTAAATTCAAAATGACATGTCATAAATATATATATATATATATATATATATATATATATATATATATATATATATACATCTCACTCAATTAACTCCAATAAAGTACATTCAAAAAACCTAAACTAATATAATCAAAATTATTATATAAACAAAACAAAAATGAACAACATAGATAAATAAATTCAATCACCAAATTTAGTTCACCAAAGATACCCATCTACCAATATTCATTAACTCCAGGCTTGTACATGGCACCAAAATTTATGATCCAAAATTTTTCATACCTGTCCAATAATTTATGTTTACTTAATTTTGAAAATTGTTGCCCACTATTACATCCAAACCCACAAAATAAAGTGGGCAGAAGTGTGCTCTAAATAATGTTTATATAAACCGCTTCTTGTTCTTTTACAATTAATGTCACTTAAATGAGTAGCTATTCTATGTTTAAATGGATGTGACATCTGGCCCACATGCACCACACTGGCATACTGCCATATAAACAACCCAATCTGTATTGCATATAATCAACTGATTGATCTCAAGCACCTTACAGTTGTTAGTAGAAGTAAAAGACTTTAGTCCTGCGTGGAAGCAGCAGTTTAAGAGGAGGATGGCAGCGTGCCATGCATATTAATGAAGGTGTGCTGCCTGAACTCCAAATGCTACACGGACCGTGGACGAGTACAGGGGGGATGTCTGAGAGCAGAGCTCTCATAATAAACATGCCCCTGCAAAGTAGAACAGAAGAATGTGTAAATAAATGAACAAGACCGCTCATAAGTGTCTGCATATCCCCACCAACAGTCCCTATGTGTTCAACAGCAACAGTACAATCAAATAAAATGAAGAAACCCTTTTATTTATTTTTTTAAAACCCCGAGTACAGCTAACCATAGGTGCGTGGGTTTGCCCATCGCTTAGCTATGGTTAAAGCAGCTGAAAAGGCTGAAGAGGATAGCAAGGAATATAAATGCAAATGTAGCAGCACAGTAATAGTGTAGTGGTTAGAACATCCACCTAATGAACAGGCATTCCCGGTTTGAATCCCACTGCAGCACATATCTTTTTCCGTGTGTAATCTGTAGATGAACATATTTTTACATCTTTTTGCCATGTAATCTACATAACATTTAAATGTGAACTGCAGTACTGCATTAAATGCACATGTGAAGTGTCAGTGTCATAATGAATAAGGCACTAGTAAGCAGGTTTAAGCAAAGATAAGCAGTAGTAAGCGTGTTTAAGTGCTTTTGCATGATGGTAAGCATTGCCTACACAGATTAAGCAAAATAGAAGCTAACTGAGTGTAAGAAACTGTAACTGGAGGTTAGCAGCACCTACCATCATGCAAACTTGCGCAAACCCACTCACAATCGCTTTAAAGTGCCTTAATCACTCTGGATCCAAAAGGCCCATGTTCTGCCCAGCAACAAAATAAACTGTCTTGCAAGGCTCAAAATCAGAACCCTACACACTATAGTCAGAGCAGTTAACCACTAAGCCATCATAGCAATGGGTATGCATGAGGTATCAGCAAACTAATCCTCACCACAGGAAAACCAAACCAAACATGTGAACTCTATCTATGTACAGTGTGATGTTGGATAACCTGCCCCAGAACATAGATATATGAACTGGAGAACTGCAGCAAGCATACATTTGAAGTGTTATTGTAATAAAGTATTGAAGTTTCCAGGACCCCATACAGTGCATGTACACATGAATCACAGATACCAGACACATATATAACCTACAATGAAGAATAAATCATTGCCAAATGGCAAATATAGTGATAATCAACAATGAAGCAATGCTAACCGCAGCACAGCTCATGTTAGTAAGTGTAAGCAGTGTGTAGGGGAGCCAATTCAATCTGCCTAGTGGTATACCTCTTTCAACAGTGCCAGCTTTATGTAAGCAGGTGTGCCCATAGCTAAGCCTTTTCAAAACTGGCCAATTATGGCAGTGTGGGAAAATGCCCGTATTTAAACCCCACAGGCGGGAATATGTCTCATAACTGGTTGTAGCTTCCCACTGCAGGCAGAATGGCTGGTGTGGGTGAAGGTACTCGATTCAGAGTGCAGTGCTGAGGCATCCAGGAGTCAAAATTCATGGTATGGCTCCTGGTAAAACATCATGATCAGAGACTACTGCAGGGCCAGTACCAGGGCTCGCAGTACAAAATGGAGGCCTGGGACAGTCTCGCCCATGACCTCACCAGTGCCACAGGTATCCTCTGGACTGGTGAGCAGGTCAGGCACCAACATGCTGACCTGAAGCAGTGGATGCGGGATGTCCTGGAACAGTGGATCCAGAAGTGTCGGCAGATGGCCAATGCCTCAATACTGAGTAAGTACACATTCTACCAAGTAGTAAATAATTCCCTAGCTTGTGTATACTGTGGATAGGTATGGCTAAATATCAATGCATTTCTCTGACAGCTGCAGATGAGCGGGCTGTGAACCAACAAGCCTATGATGCTAGGCTGCAAATGCTGCATTGTGAGGCAGGTTAGTAATCAGTCTGCATGTGCTTTCATAACAAAGATAATAAGAGCCGTAGAAAGTGTTGTACCAGTAAAAATAAATGTGTTAATAGTCTGTGAATAAAGGTATAACCCCTGGAGTGTTTCTGTTCACTCTTCTCTCATGTGTTTGTGATCTGTTCCATACTATAAATAGTACTGTTGTATTTTAAGCAGTTTCACCATCACTGTGGTTTGCAGATAAAATGGGTATGAAGGTCTGCATAACAATGTTGGAAGTGCCAAGAGGTCAGACATATCGTACAAGTTAGGGAGACTCAGATAGAAAACAGTCAAAAGCTGTACATCAATTCCCTGATAGCACAGTGTACTGTGATGTTAGCAATATTTTATCACACACAGCAGGGGTTTGAATCCTGGGAGTGCTACTAAGTTGTATGCATAATCATACCCCACAACTGTACAGATTTTTATACAATGTTCACATAGAAAGCTGTATGCATACTTACACCCAACAACAGTACAGAATTCACTTGAATGTTCATATTGTAAGTTGTATGCATATTCATACCCCACAACTGTTCCAATCTGTCCAGCATGTCCAGATAATTTGCCCATATGACCAGCTTGGTACCCTGTTCCCCTGAAAGTTCACTGTGATGATCCAAGAAATGTAGGCAGCTGTCAACGACATATAACTGATAGTTGAATGTGTACATAGTCAGAGAATGTATATGAAAACAAACCTGTCATTCTAGCACCTCACCCAATGTGTATGACAACGATTCACAACATATGTTGCATTAATACCTGCAGCCTGTCACGCCTGTATTTAAGACACAGGTCACGTAATTAATAATCTATAAACATACCAGTGTACAATATAAGGCCACTGTGTAGTGTAATAATACATGTAAGGGAAAGATCACTGCAGTGACTAAGAATGTTGTGAAAACTACAAGGATATATTAGTTGTTAATTGAATCCTCTCTCTCACCCCTACCATATGTGCATAATAACCAAATGACACTCCTCAGCTGGTATGTGTACACTCCAAACATTCTTGGGACATATGTCCTAATGGTTAATAAATATTCACATTTATTTCTATGCATATGCCGTGTTAAAATACACCCATATTGGTGGCCTGTTGCCATCAATGAAACCCGCATGCTCCTGTAATGGCCACTGTTGTTCCATCAACACTAAGGTAAAACTAAAGTGTTTTAATACATATCGAACAATTCAATAATCCAGACCAGTTTCAGCCTAACATGGCTTTCCTCAGTAGAACAAAAAAAGTACAAACAGGAAATGATGCACAAATGCAGGTTTAAATAAGGTCCATAGACCAATGAGGTGCTTCCAAAGGATTTTAGGCATGCCCATAATACTGCCTAAAAAAGAACTAGAAGGAAAAATGCAAACTAGAAAATAAAAAATAACAAGCAAAAAATAGATGATCCAAATAGCAAATATGGTAATAAAACATAAGTATGATAATACATTCAATATTGGATATATTAATTAGTTATAAATGATCATTTAAACCAGGGGAAAATAGTGCCCTTAGCTTGATAATCCAGTATTTCTCTTTTTGGTTGAGAATGGAATGCCATCCCTGTTTGTTGGATCTGTCACCCAAAATTCTATCTACAATACAAAATTGAAATCTAGCAGTATAATGTGTGTAGTGCCTGAACAGAGCATGGGTTTCTATTTTGGTTTGAATGTCACTACGATGTTCCGACATGCGTAATCTCAACGCCTGTGATGTCTGATCCTCATAAAATGAACCACATGTGCAAGTCGCAAGATATACCACCCAATCACTATTACAGTTGCCAAAAAATTTCATGTTAAAAATCCTGTCAGTGTTTTTACTGGAAAATTGTTTAGATGTGAATATAAATGGACATGATGAACAATAGTCGCATTGACAAGTGCCCCAAAGTTTGTCACCAGTCAACGTAAGTTGTTGCTGTATAATACCACCTGAACTCTGAACCCATCCTCTTATAATGTGAAAAAAATGAACTTAGTGTTCTCCCTCTACAGTAACCATATTGACAAGTGTTACCGACTAAGCAGGCAATATCCTCATTGGTAGTGAGGATGTTCCAATGTCTCATCATGGTATTTCTAATCAAATTGATGTTACGCCCATAGGTAGTAATAAACCGTAATCCTCCATCCTGTGCATCCCTATTTCTATCACAATATTTGAGAAGGGAAGTTCTGGTGGAATTGGTTGCAAAGTGAAGTGCCAACTGAATGTCAGGCTCCTTGTATCCCCTGGTTCTGAATCTGTTGGTTAGATCTTGTTGTGATTCTTCAAAGTTATTTTCTGCGGAACAAATCCTGCATATCCTGAGGAACTGGGATTTGTGTATGTTCCTGATGATGTGGCTAGGGTGCATACTAGTTGCATGTAATAAAGTATTGTATTGCGGGTATTTACGAAATGTTTTGCTTCGTAAAGTACCATCTGGGTTCCTGATGACTGTTACATCCAAAAAGTTGATTTGATTTTGGTGATAAGTTGAAGTAAATTCAATACCCCATTTATTATGGTTGAGGTATGACACAAATTCAGCCAAATATTCCTTTCTTCTCCCCCCCCCCTTTTTTTCTTCCTATATATGGTTCTTGTTTGGCTTATTCAAAGAACATCCCAACTGGTGTATTTGGGTGCTTGATATTATTCCTTGGGTTCATACATTAGCTATGCATATACAGACTAAAAACATTTTATTTTGGCCTTAAAAATATACTAGTTTCAAATACAGATATAACAACTGCAGTTACATATGTACTCGTATATGTGTTGGTGTGTTTAGACACTGACACTAGCATATGTATGGGGGCAGGATTGTGGTGGTAAACAAGTGTATAGGTACATGTACATCATCATCTCACCTATAATTTTTGGTGGCACTGGGATTGCCCCCCTTATAATTGGAATAATTTTGGTTATACATTTTTGCTTAACTTTAGGCTTACTACCATTTGACAGTTTATTGTCATATTATTGTATATTAGCTTTTATTCTATCTGGAGATCTGAATAGATTTCATATAGATCAGCTTATTGTCATGGATCTTGAACAAATACTTCAGGGCCTTTGTGCCGACAAAAATTATATCGGGGTTTTTGGTACACCCGAAGGAGATGGTCTTCCTCAACCCTTGGATCCAGTTGACAGCTGCAATGCTTTTTATAAACTCAGCAAAGGCATGAAGAATTTGAGATCTAACATTTGGCATTTGAAGCTTTTCAAAGCCTATATGAACAAACAAATTATGCCTAGGGGCTTAAGAATCAAAATTCAGCCTTTGGTGAGCAAGATAGATGACATCCTTAGCAAAGAATGGCATTTGGCACAACAACAGGCATCTATGAATTTAGTTCAGATTTTAAGTTTGTATTATGAACGGACTATTGAAATTAATATTAAAGAAGTTGGTGATCTGTGTGGACAAGCTAAAACATATGATGGTCACCCACAATTTTCTATATGCCTTAATAAACTGTCAAAGGAACTGCTTTTGTTTGAAAAACAGACTAAAGTAAAAAAGATTTAAAAATTCAACAGAGATATTACTGACTATCAGAGGGGCCGACCCTTTGAGGCCACCAAAAATGTTAGGTTCATGGAAACTGGCCAGAGGTCTGGCAGATATACCAACTCCAAAAAAAGACCTAGATTCATACTCAAGGGGTCTCACACATATTGTAGCACCTCAGGAGATGATTCTTCGACAACTGATATGGAGGGTATTTGTACTGGTGAGTCTCCGACTCCCAAAAAGACTAAAAGCCAAACACATTCTTTAAACTCACTAGGAGGAGGGGTGGGAGAAAGCATAGGAAACACCAAGATAGACACAATCGAAACACTCATCCAAACATTCATGACACAATAGATGACAATATTTTGAATATTTCCAAAATTGTCTTGACAGAAGAGCAAAGGAAAGTGTTAAATAAAGGTTTAAACTTTGTTCCAGGTTTTTTTGTGGATGAATTTCATATTGTCAAAGATATTAACAATTTTTGCCACAGAATCAACCTCAAATTGTTTTTTGGACTCTGGTCTGATTCTCAAAGATCCACAGAATTCAAATTCCATAAATCCAATTTTGTTCCACCTATGAATCGGAATGTGGCTATCTTTCATCAAGTTGTACTCAAGGACATACATTTCAAACTAGATCACTTTTCACCTCTGAAACATAATCTCTCTACCCCTGAACTACAGGCTTTACAACAGCTCAGGGACAACAAAAACATTGTTATTATTCAGGCTGACAAGGGTGGAGCAATAGTAATCATGGATACAGATTATTATCTGGGGGAGGGAAATGGACAATTAGCCAACCCATCCCACTACATGAAAATGCCTATTGACCCCACCCCAAACTTTAAAAGAGAAATTGACAATTTTCTTTAGTTAGCAGTTTCAGAGGGCATTATATCAGACACAGTTAAATCACAATTAATGTTACGGGACCCACAACAACAGATTCTTTATTTACTACCCAAGATACACAAGTGCCTGAACAAACCACCTGGTAGACCCATTGTGTCTGGTATGGGGTCATTGACGGAACCACTGTCTGAGTTTTTGACTTCATACTTGAAACCACTACTAAATTTGATTCGAGCAAGGATACAAGACACCACCCAATTCTTATCCATTATAGATGATAACCAACTAGAACCTGAGTGGTTACTTTGTACATTAGATGTCAAGGCTTTATACACCAATATACCACATTGGGCTGGACTTGAGGCCCTCAAGTTTTGGTTAGATAGAGCCAAATTATATCCAGTTGGTTTCAATATGCTTTTGATTTGTATGGCGGAACATGTTTTGAATAAAAATGTTTTCTACTTTCAAGGCGAATGCTATTGGCAGTTGAAGGGTACCGCTATGGGAGCCTCTTTTGCTCCTATATATGTGGACTTATTCATGGACTACATTGAGGAGCAACTCATTTATGATCAAACACATAACATCTATCTTGAGGAGCTGGATATTTGGCGACGTTATCTTGATGATTGTTGGTTAGTTTGGCGTTCCAGTGAAGAATATTTGGCTGAATTTGTGTCATACCTCAACCATAATTAATGGGGTATTGAATTTACTTCAACTTATCACCAAAATCAAATCAACCTTTTGGATGTAGCAGTCATCAGGAACCCAGATGGTACTTTACAAAGCAAAACATTTCATAAATACCCGCAATACAATACTTTATTACATGCAACTAGTATGCACCCTAGCCACATCATCCGGAACATACCCAAATCCCAGTTCCTCAGTATACGCAGGATTTGTTCTGCAGAAAATGACTTTGAAGAATCACAACAAGATCTAACCAACAGATTCAGAACCAGGGGATACAAGGAGCCTGACATTCAGTTGGCACATCACTTTGCAACCAATTCCACCACAACTTCCCTTCTCAAATATTGTGATAGAAATAGGGATGCACAGGATGGAGGATTATGGTTTATTACTACCTATGGGCGTAACATCAATTTGATTAGAAATACCATGATGAAACATTGGAACATCCTCACTTCCAATGAGGATATTGCCTGCTTAGTCGGTAACACTTGTCAATATGGTTACTGTAGAGGGAGAACACTAAGTTCATTTTTTTCACATTATAAGAGGATGGGTTCAGGTGGTATTATACATCAACAACTTATGATGACTGGTGACAAACTTTGGGGCACTTATCAATGCGGCCATTGTTCATCATGCCCATTTATATTCACATCTAAACAATTTTCCAGTAAAAACACTGACAGGATTTTTAACATGAAATTTTTTGGCAACTGTAATAGTGATTGGGTGGTATATCTTGCGACTTGCACATGTGGTTCATTTTATGTGGGTCAAACATCACGGGCGTTGAGATTACGCATGTCGGAACATCGTAGTGACATTCGAACCAAAAGAGAAACCAACGCTCTGTTCAGGCACTACACACAACATCATACTGCTAGATTTCAATTTTGTATTGTAGATAGAATTTTGGGTGACAGATCCAACAAACAGGGATGGCATTCCATTCTCAACCAAAAAGAAAAATACTGGATTATCAAGCTAGGGGCACTATTTTCTCCTGGTTTAAATGATCATTTATAACTAATTAATATATCCAATATTGAATGTATTATCATACTTATGTTTTATTACCATATTTGCTATTTGGATCATCTATTTTTTACTTGTTATTTTTTATTCTCTAGTTTGTATTTTTCCTTCCAGTTTTTCTTTCAGGCAGTATTATGGGCATGACTAAAATCCTTTGGAAGCACCTCATTGGTCTATGGACCTTATTTAAACCTGCATTTGTGCATCATTTTCTGTTTGTACTTTTTTTGTTCCACTGAGGAAAGCCATGTTAGGCTGAAACCAGTCTGGATTATTGAATTGTTCGATATATATTAAAACGCTTTAGTTTTACCTTAGTGTTGCTGTAGTTTTGTTGCTGATATATACACTGAGTTTTGTGCTGGCATTTTTTCAGCTACTGATAGTTTGTTTTGCCTTGCACTTGGATCCTACTTGCAGGGCTTTTCTCTTTTTCCAGTTACTGGAAATACCTATTCATGCTGTTATAACTAATCCTGAATGCTGTTGACTGTTACTAACCTATATCTGCCATAAACCTGCAACAACACAGCTCGTATGGGAAGGCCGGTCCCAGCAGACCCACCTGTCCCACATCCGCTGGCCATGGCACCGGGCACCAGCACATCTGGGTCTCAGCCTTGGACCTCCTCCTCCATAGGCCCTACATCACCTTTGGGATGAAGAGCTGCAGGGGATGGGGCTCACCCCTCCTCAGATAGGTCTTGGAGGGGAACCTGTCACCCGTCAACAGGTCCGGGCCGTGGTGCATAGGGAGCTTGATCTGGAGTATCAAGAGCGGCTAAGCCAGCTTGAGGGCCGAGTGGCACGATTAGAGGGTGAGCCTGCCCCTCCTACACAGCTCCCAGTACAGCCACTTTTAGGGCCGTGAAGGTGCAGTGGTAACTGCCTATGGGTGGAGACCTCAGTCCCACTGTTTCCAGTTGGGGGCTCATGGTTTTGCGACTTCCAAACACCCCTCCCTGTCCATGGTGTTTATCCCCCACATGTGTCATATACCAGCCCTGTATGC
Source organism: Protopterus annectens (assembly GCF_019279795.1). NCBI lineage: Eukaryota > Metazoa > Chordata > Ceratodontiformes > Protopteridae > Protopterus > Protopterus annectens. The sequence continues at coordinate 1,004,882,634 of NC_056745.1, forward strand.
GTCTTGTGTGTCTTGTCTGTTAACCGACCCAACCTCCCTCCCCAAATATGCCTACTACCCCTCCCCAACATCCCACTCTCACCTGAAAAAAAAAAAGGGCAATCTGTTCCCACAAAAATAATTTTGCCCCATACATAGCTGTCCATTTTGCACACGTGTCCACTGGACACATATAATGTAGTCTAATTGGCATCACAATGATTATTAGTTGTCCTTACTCCTCTCCCAGGGGATTGAGGGTCCAAAAGTACCTGCAAATATAGTGTATATGCACAGTTGTTGCTGTAGAAGAAATGGGCAGCTATGGACTTTTCCTATACCCTTCCTGCACATGCCTAGCTATTTCCCTACTGTCTTTCCCTCTTTGTGCCCCATTTTTCACCACTTTCCTATCAAACCTTTTTCTTTTCTTTTAAAGGAATTAGTGCAGGGGTAAGCAGCAGTAAGCACTGTTAAGCAGTGGTAAGTGAGTTTGTGTGGGTTTGCATGAGGGTAAGCTATGCCTACACAGGTTGAGAAATCTGAAGCTAACTGACTGTAAGAAAACATAAACGGAGATCGGCAGTGCTTACAGTCAAACAAACCCATGCAAACCTGCTTACAACTGCTCAAAAGTGCCTTAATCACACTGTATCCAATGGCCCTTGTTCTGTCTAGCAACAAAAGAAGCCACCTCTGCTAGAAACAAACCCAGGACCCTGCACACAATATCCAAAGTGAGTTATCACTTAGCCATTTCAGATATACATATTCTTGATGTATTCACAAACATATCATCCAGCCCAGTCATTCAACAGTGCAGAGAATGTATTCCAACATGTAGATGTATGTGTGTGAGTAAATATATTAATGTCTAAACGGTTACAACATATCGATATATGTATATAGACACATATAAATATTTATGAACATATAAACATGCACATGCCTACATATATAGATATATATGTCCCCGTCTACATGTCTAAATATGTACGGCAAGTTATATAATTATGTCAGCAGATATATATATATATATATATATATATATATATATATATATATATATATATATATATATATATATATATATATATATATATATATATATATATATATATATATATATATATATATATATATATACATATATAGGTACATACAGGCATACATCTGTAGATAATGGGGAAATAACAAAACATATATGTCCTCATGCAACATTAATGGGGTTGAGAGGCCCCACATAATATACATCTCGTACAAATAGGTATACCCCCCCAGCCAAGCACGGCCCCCTGTAATACAGTACCAAGTGTTGCAGATCCCATAACCAGGACCAGACATGACATGGCCATCCCTAGGATACATATACACAGACACATATATGCATCACCTGTCATAACAGGGTTTGAAGAAACACATGTCCTATGAGGGATATGACATTAGTAGCTCTCCTGGCTGTCACCATCTACTGACTCCAATCCTCACACTACCTTCTGCAGTTGAGAGATAGGTGCTCTGTGCGTAACACAAGGAACACAAGGTACCACACACTTCCCAGTCTGCAGATGACCCTACAGATGGGGATTCCTCATAAACATAGCACTGACATGACAAGTATTAAAATGTGTAGGACAGCCATATCCACACACACCCTGTTAAACCAATAGTACCCCGAATGCAGTATAGCAGTACTTACAGTCTGTAGTCCAGACAGGCACATCCCCCTCCTGTATGTTGGCCTGTTTCCACAATGTATGCTGTCAGAGGTAAGTCCCCAAGTCCCCAATCCATCTATGATGCTGTTTGCCAAACAACAGATCTAGTTCCTGCTCACAGTGAATGAAAAGGCCCAACACCAACAAGATGTTCCTATATATTGGAGTGTGTTTCCATGTAATTGGCTATGGGAAAGTTACCACAGCTGTTCCACATGCAATCAGCTAGAGGAGGGCTGTAATGTGTGCAGAGGCCATCAGCTGATCATGAGCATCACTGACAATACACATGCTGCTGCCTAAGCAAAGCAGGTGTAAGTCTCCACATCCACCAGAGAGGGAGTGAGAGAGACAGACAGAGGCAAAGATAAGTCAGGGTGGGTTGGAAGAGTAAAAGGTAAGCATGTTTGTGTCACACACCTACCAGTCCAAGGTATTGAACCTGTGACTGACTATGTACTGATATCTCATCTGTTATGCCTACATGGTGGATATTGTGAGTTATGCTAGGGGCACCATACAGGAAATATTAAAAACACACTCAACACTGGGTCTAGTTGTTACACACTCACAACCACCTCCACACACGACATGAATGACAAACATCAACACATTAAGACACACACATGTCACATCTGGGGTTAGAACCCTTACCTAACTAGTTGACACATTACAGCACTATGCCATTACAGAATGTGTCACACACCTATCAGTCCAGGGTATTGAACCTGTGACTGAATATGTACTGATATCACATCTGTTATCCCTGCATGGTGGATATTGTGAGTTATGCTAGGGGCACCATATAGGAAATATTAAAAACACACTCAACACTGGGTATCACAATCACCTCTACACAGGACATGAATGACAAACATCAACACATTAAGACACACACATGTCACATCTGGGGTTAGAACCCCTACCTAGCTAGTTGTCACATTACAGCACTATGCCATTACAGAATGTGCCACGGAGATTACTGGAGTGCTTTTTCCCCAAAGGTTTATTTCACAGTGAGTGACATCAGCAGGACTGCCAAAGTAGAGTGAATGAATTGTAGTGAGTGTGACTAGCCAAACATGCAGTGCTCTCTACACAAGCACAGACACAAAAGTATCCACAACCCCATGTGTGGAATAGAATCCCTACTAGAGTTCCATATCACACTACAAAATGATGTTGTTATAGCTCGCACCACAGAGATTGCTGGAGCACTTTTTCTCCATAGGTGTACTTCACAGTGATTGACATCAGCAGGATTGTCAAAGTAGGGCATTTGAATTGTATTGAGTGTGACTAACCTAAATTGCCCTAATCAGTCTGTATGCATTCACCACTGTTCTGGCCAGAACAAAAATAACCTGCCTTTGCTGGTCATGAACCCAGGACCCTATACACTATAGTCACAGCAATTAACCACTAAGCCATCACAACAGTACGTGGGACTGAGGTTCCACCAAAGGAATCCCACCATAGCCTAATCAAACTGAACATATGAAAGGAATGTATATGCAGTTGTCCGTAAAATGTAAAAGACCTCTCTAAGGCCAACTTCATGCTACTCAAGGCAGAAGTGACAATGTTTGTGACACCCATGGAGACAGGAGCTGACAGTTCAACTGATGAACTTCAAAAAACGAACACCTCCAATACTCCAAATAATGACTTTGAATACACAAATACCGGAACACAACACAAACAGTAAACTGTTTGATGAAACTTTTTAATTCTGGTACCTCGGCCTTCGCCTTCTCCTGGAATACACTGTATTCCAGGAGAAGGCGAAGGCCGAGGTACCAGAATTAAAAAGTTTCATCAAACAGTTTACTGTTTGTGTTGTGTTCCGGTATTTGTGAGTTCAACTGATGAATCCTGCACTAAGGCACTGTATGAGCATAGCCACTTATACATGATTCCTGACATCCCACATAGAACCAGGACACTAACCTCCAAAATAATCAAGCCAGTCTGGTGGTCTCCTGCCATTAACAGAGTATGCAACAGATGGTAGACACTGTTGAAGAAAAAAGGATATTCCAAGGATGCAAACAACTCCATTACCAGCCCCAGTAAGACGTTGAGATCCCTCATGGAATCCTCCAAAGCTGATTATATAACTAAAATCACTACAGATTCCACAGACAACCACACAGCATTCTATAGTTATGTCCAAATTCTAATGGCAATGCTCAGAAATGCTCTGAGCTGCAACAGAATGACATTACATAAACTGCTCCCATGGAATGTGCCAATATTCTGGCAGATTGCTTTAGTGCCACTTTCACCACCTCACACCCTCAAAAGGGCCCAAGTCAATACGTAAAGGGTTCCATTGCCCAGTAATCACGTCCATACAGGCAGACAATGCACTACCCACAACTAAGAATAAAGCATCCATGGGACCAGATGACATCCTGGGCTGTGTACTACATGAACTACAAAATGGAATGGCAACTCACCTAACTGTCATGTGTAATCATAGCCTCACATCAGGCCTGGTGCCCACTGAGTGGTGCACAGCTGCAGTTATCCCACTCCACAAGGGAGGATCCACCTGTGATCCCTGGAACTACCGTCACATCAGTCTGACGTGCCTGATCTGCATGACCATGGAATGCATTATCAGGGATGTTTTGAATGCAGACATTGGCAACCCTCAAATACTGGACCCCACACAGATTGGGCTCATGGAGGCCCAGACTTGTCTCCTGAAACTGATTAACTGCTTTGACTCAGTCTACACAGCTGTTGAAGAGGGTAAGGCAGTCCACAAAGCCTATGTGGACCTCGCCAAGCCCTTCAACACCATTCCCCAGTCTGGAAACACAGATTAACATACTAATCCGGTCATACATCCCTATGCCACTCACTGCATCGCCACATGGCTTACTGACAGAACCCAAACTGTAGGTGTAACTGACTCCAACTCCATCCCCAGACAAGTGACAAGTGGAGTACCTCAGGGTTCAGTTCTGGGACCACTGTTGTTTGGCATCTACATCTCTGAAGTACAGGCCAACAGTATGGGACTCTGGCTAACAAAAGTAACAGATGACTGCAATATGGGAGTCATTATGGGCTTGACTGTACTGCATGTTATGTTACTGATACAAGCCTGACATCATGCAGGTGGGATGGATTACTGTTAACAACTTGTGCCCTTGCAGTAAGGTTTTGGTTATGGGATCTGCAACAGTTAGTAGTGTATTGCAGGGCAGATGTGGTTGGCTGTGGGGGGGAATACCTATTCATGCATGACATATGTTGCTTGTGCCTGTCAACCCCATTAATGGAGCATGTGGACATATATTTTCTGCTATGTTCCCACTTTATTTACAGATGTATGTCTGTATATACCTATATAGCTATATATATATCTACTTACATATATATATATGTGTGTGTGTGTGTGTGTGTGTGTGTGTGTGTGTGTGTGTATATATATATATATATATATATATATATATATATATTTACATATATCAATATGTTGTATCTGTTTAGACATTAATATGTTTTCACACACACATACATCTACGTGTTGGAATACATTCTCTGTACTGTCATATGACTGGGCTGGATGATATGTTTGTGACTACAGCAGGGTATGTATATCTGAGATGGCTTAGAGGTAAATCACTTGGTCTACGGTGTGCCTGGTCCTAGGTTTGAGCCTAGCAGAGGTTGTTTATTTTGTTGCTAGGCAGAACAAGGTCTGTTTGATAAAGAGTGATTAAAGCACTTTAAAGCAGTTGTATGTGGGTTTGCGCAGAGTTAAGCACTGCTAAAGTCTGGTTACAGTTTCTTATACTCAGTTAGCTGCTGAATTGCTTAACCTGTGTAGGCATTGCTTAGCTCCGCGCAAACCCATGCAAACCTGCTTACAACTGCTTTAAAGTGCCTTAGTCACTGTGTATCCAATGGGCTGTGTTCTGCCCAGCAACAAAATAAACAGCTTTTGCATGGCTCAAACCAAGGACACTGCACACCATAGACAAAATGATTCACCACTAAGCTATGACAGATACAAAGAGATTTGATGTTTGCAGAAACATATCATCCACTCCAGTCATGCAACAGTACAGAGAATGTATACCAACATCTAGATGTATGTGTGTGTACCTATATTAATATCTAAACAGATACAACATATCTAGATATGTTGGTATATATATATATATATATATATATATATATATATATATATATATATTAATTTCTAAAACTATATACATATATATGCACATATATATACATGCATATACCTACGTCGACACATATATGTGTCTGCACCTATATGTCTACATATACACAGCACTTTATATATGTGTATGCAGATATATATCTATGTAGGTGCATACGGACATAGTTATATATACATTAGCAGATGTGTAAATCTATATAGGTATATATGGCCATACATTGGTAGATAGCAATGGCAGATTAACAAATACACATATGTCCACATGCACCATTAATGGGCTTGTGAGGTCCCACACACTATACATCTTGTATAAATAGGCATCCCCCCACAGCCAAAGATGTGGCTTGCCTTGATGTCACATGCATGGGTATGGCTTTGCACCGCAGCATCTCATCTAATTTACATCTGTTATCCCTGTATGGTTGACGTTGTGATATATAGTAGGGCAACCATAAAAGAAATAAGCAAAACCACTCCACATTGCCCACACTCACAACTACTTCTACACAGGATATGACTTACAAACACACACCTGTTACGTCTGGGAGTTGAACCCCTACCTAACTAGTTTATTACACTACAACACTACGCAGTTATAGTACATGTCAAAACAACACTGCAGTACTTTTTCCACAAAGGTGTATTTCACATTGAATGACATCAGCAGGATTACCAAAGAAGGCCGATTCAACTGTACTGTGAGTGACTAGCCTAAAATGCATTGCTCCCTACAAAGACAATGAGACACACACAAAACATCCACAACTGACATGTGGGTATAGAACCCCTGACCAAGGTCTATATCACACTACAGCATGGAGCTGTTATAGGTCACACCACAGGGATTACTAGAGAAGTCCTTCCCCAAAGGTGTATTTCACAATGAATGACAGCAGGATTGCCAAAGTAAGGCATTTGAAATTTACTGTGAGCAAGTAGCCTATAATGCATTCCTCCATGCACAGACATTGGAACACACACAAAACATCCAGAACTGCCATGGGTGGAGATGGAACCCTACCACAGTTCTACATCACACTATAACTGTACGCAGTTACAGGACATGCTACAGAGATTACTTAGCTACAACCTTCCCAGAGGTGCATTTCTAGGTGGGTGACATCAGCAGCCTTGCCAAAGTTGAGTATATGAATTCTAATGAGTGTGAGTACGCTAAAAAGCATTGCTCTTTACTCAGTCAGACACACATAGATTCACACACCAACATACACACACACAGTTGTCAAGTCTAAAGTTAGAACACCTACCTAACTACTTTATCACAGTACAGCAGTACATAGTTACAGGACATGCTACAGGGATTACTGGGTTATGACTTTCCCAGAGGTGTATTTCTAGGTGAGTGACATCAGCAGCCTTGCCAAAGTTGAGTATATGCATTTTACAGAGTGTGAGTAGCCTAAAAAGCATTGCTCTCTACTCAGTCAGACACACACACACACACACACACACACACACACACACACACACACACACACACACACACACACACACACACACAGATTCACACACCAACAACACACAGTTGTCAAGTCTGGGGTTAAAACACCTACCTATGTTATCACACAACAGCTGTACACAGTTACAAGACATGCTACAGGGATTACTAGGCTATTATCTTCCCCAAGTTTTATTTCCAGGTAAGTGACATCCGCAGCCTTGCCAGAGATGAGTATATGAATTGTACAGAGTGTGAGTGGCCTAAAGAGCATTGCTCTCTATGCAGTTAGACACACAGATTCACACACCAGCACACAGTTGCCAAGTCTGGAGTTAGAACACCTACATACCTACTTCATCACACAAAAGCTGTATGCAGTTACAGGACATGCTACAGAGATTACTAGGCAATTATTTTCCCAGAGTTGTATTTCCATGTGAGTGACATCTGCAGCCTTGCCAAAGTTGAGTATATGAATTGTACAAAGTGTGAGTGGCCTAAAAAGCATTGCCTTATACTCAGTCAGACACACACACACACACACACACACACACACACACACACACACACACACACACACACACACATACACACAATTGCCAAGTCTGGGGTTAGAACGCCTAACTAACTACTTTATCACACTACTGTAGTATGCAGTTACAGGATGCGCTACAGGGATTACTGGGTTATGATTTTCCCAGAGGTGTATTTCTAGGTGAGTGACATCAGCAGCCTTGTCAAAGTTGAGTATATGAGTTGTACGGAGTGTAAGTAGCCTAAAAAAGATTGCTCTCTACTCAGTAAGACACACACACACACAGATTCACACACCAACAGTTGCCAAGTCTGGGGTTAGAACACCTACCTACCTACTTTATCACACTACAGCAGCATGCAGTTACTGGATGCACTACGGAAAATACTGGGCTGTGATATTCCCAGAGGTGTATTTCTAGGTGAGTGACATCAGCAGCCTTGCCAAAGGTGAGTATATGAATTGTATGGAGTGTGAGTAGCCTAAAAAGTATTTCTTTCTACACAGTCAGAGACAGAGAGACACTTACACAAATACACACTCACACAGTTGCCAAGTCTGGAGTTAGAACTACTACGTAACTAGTTTATCACTACAGCAGTACACAGTTATGGGACCAGCCATGGGTATTGCTGAGCTACAACTCTCCCAGAGGTATATTTCACATTGGATGACCTCAGCTGACTTGTCATGATACTGCTATGGGCCATAACCCATTCATGTATGGGTTGTCATGCCAGATGCAGGCACACACGAGGTCATATGGCAAAGGTACGTGTATACTGCTACTAGGTGACTACTTCCTTGTACAGTCATGTTTGCACAGCTGGCACATGCACCATATAGTCAAAACACAATGCCTCGCTCATACAGCATGCTCGGCCAAACTAAAATGAACAAAACACCAGAGGCCAGCATAAATAGTCCAAACTTTATTGTAGTGATCTTGAAGGACATAAAAATATCTCGAAATAGATCAAATTCAAACCGGTTTCGGCAAATGCCTTCTTCAGTGAAAAATAATGATGTCAATAAACACAGACCTACTGAATATTTATAAAATACACCAGCCAATGGCTATCAATGGTATGGTCCATACCCTTATTTTTTTAAATACAAAATACTGTTGTAATAATATGTATAAACTACAACATATACGTGGTAATTAAAACCACCTTGACATACAATGAACATAGGTGTATGTATATGGATGTTATATAAAAATACTATCCATATAATTATAGGAAAATAATATATTTAATGTATGATGGTAGATATATGGTAGTGAACAGCTGTTAGTTAACTGCATAAGAAATAAACTAATAAATGGCATTACTTGCTAACCAACAAAATATGTTAGTATAAATAATACATTAGGGAAATATCCATGTGAGCCAAGTACTACATAAACCAATGTGTATATGAACAATATACTTATCATAAGTGGTCATTTAGACCAGGTGGAAACAAGGCTCCAAGATGGATAATCCAGTACTTTTCCTTATGGCTCAGTATGTTTTGCCATCCCTGCTGATTATTCCTATTACCAGTCATTCTGTCAATAACAGTAAACATAAACTTTGCTATAGGGTGTTTAATAATATGTTGATAAAGAGCATTCGTAGGTTTCTTATTCCGAACATCACCCCGATGTTCACCTATTCTTATTCTAAGTGATCGTGATGTTTTTCCCACATAGAAGGCAAAACACTGGCATGTGGCCAAATATATAACCCAGCTACTTGAACAATTAGCAAATATCCTGAGATTATAAACCATATAGCCTGTCATGCTGACAGATACTGATGGCTAGTATCTGCAGTGAGTGACACCTGCACCTCATGTGTTTGTGGCCATTTGGCTGTGTGCTGGCTGGGACAGGCCCAGATGGCTCCTTGTCACAGTCAGCCTCTTCCACACATCTATGTCCATCTACCTGTGGCTTATTATAATGTGTTGTCCTTACATATATGTCTGTATTCCCATCCACTGTGTGTGCAAGGCAGGAGTGGTGCATACTGATATGTGTCTGAAATAAGAACTGCAACTACCAGATATGTCTGGTCCGCTGGTGTTTGCAGACATGGCTTTCATGTGTTTAAGTGTGTGAGCATGCCCAGTATGACCTTTCAGTATGTTGTTGACTGACACTGCCTTCATTCATCTAAGTGTGTGAGCATGCCTAGTATGGCCATATATATTGCATGTGTGGATCAAGTCCAGGTAGTTTGTACTGTGGTGTGGACCTTTGTGTTGTACACCGACAGGCAAGCTGTGTCTGCAGTGTATACATCAGTCATTTCACATTCACTGCTGCTACATTTCTGAATAGCTGGGAGGCAACCTGACTGTTTCTACATTTCTACACAGGGGTGGGGGGGGCACACCTGACTGTTACTATAAGTGTAAGTAGGATGGTGGGGCACACCTGACATGTTTACTTATTTGCTAGGACTGTACTGGTATGTCGGGTGCACCATTTCAGTCTGTGGACTTACATATCATGCTGGCTAGAGTCATACCAGTGTACTACAGATCTTAGCTTTCACTACCTATATATTAGTTTTTGACTTCCTAGACTTCACAGCTTACATCCAACTGCCTGGCCTGCTGTAGTCTGTCTGTGCAAGCCTGGGGTAGGGGTTACCCATAGGGCTCATTCAGAGGCTATAGTACAGCATTTGTTTGTGTTTGTCTACACCTATCCTGCTGGCTGTGAATGTTGTTGGGTATGTGCCCCCCCCGACTGGCATGTGTGAGTCACATACCTTGTGGGTGTCCCAGTATTGAGGGCGGTGCTGCAGGGCTGCCTATCTCGGATGCACATTGTACACTCTCTATACATGCCAATCTGGTGGTCCCCTGCCATAAACAAACTGTACAACAGAAGAAATAAACTGTTGTGAAAGAGAGTAAAATCCCATGAGTGGAGGAGCTCCCTGGTCAGCCTCAGTAAGAAGCTGAGATCCCTTATAAGATCCTCCAAGGCTAGCTATGAAAACAAAATCGCCACTAATTCTAAGGACAACCAGAAAACATTCTATAGCTATGTCAAGAATCTCGATGGCAACACCCAGATCTGCTCTGAGTTACAGCACAAAGGCATGAAAATTACAGAACCAACTGATATTGCCATCATCCTGGCAGATAGGTTCAGTGCTAACTTTACCCCCCCTCACCCCCTAAAGGGCCCATATCTATACAGGAAGAATGCAGAGTCCCTGTAATCACTACTACGTAGGTAAAAGCTGCACTCTCTAAAGCCAAAAACACAGCATCCTTGGGACTGGGCAACATACCAGGCTGCATTTTACATGAACTTCAGAATGAACTGGCACACCATTTAAGCACCATGTTCAATAATAGCCTCGCATCAGGCTTTGTGCCCACATAATGGTGCACAGAAACAGTTATCCCACTCCACAAAGGGGAGCCACCACTGATCCTGGGAACTATCGACCTATTAGCCTGACAAGCCTGGTCTGCAAGGCCTTGGAACATATCATCATGGAACTCATAAACAAAGACATTGGTAACCTCCAAACTCTGGATCCCACCCAGTTCGGGTTTGTGAAAGGCAGATCATGCCTCTTGAACCTGATCGACTTCTTTGAGGCAGTCACCAAAGCCGTAGATGAGGGTAAGTTGGTTCACACAGCCTATCCTGACCTCATCAAGGCTTTCAACACCATCCCCCATTCTGGAAATATAGTGAAACTCACTAAACTAGGTATAAATCTCTACGTCACAAGATGGCTTGCCAACTGGCACACTGACAGAACCCACACTATAAAAGTCGCAGGCTCCAAATCTGACCTCAAAGCAGTGACAAGTCGAGTACCACTGGTTCCATCCTGGGACCTCTCCTGTTTGGTATCTACTTATCTGAAGTACAGGCTAACACAGAAGGCCTCTGGCTAATGAAGTTCACAGATGACTGCAAACTAGGAGCCATAGTCAAGTCCTCAAATGATGTGGACATCCTACAGAAGAGCCTCGGTGAGACAGATGCCAGGTGTCAGAGCCATGGCCTCAAGCTCAATGCCAAAAAGTGCAGTGTCATCCCCTTTGGTAAAAACTCTGTACCCATGAACTACCACATAGGCAGCAATCTACTTAACACTGAATGTGTGAAAAGAGACCTTGGGACCCAGGTAGACAGTAGTCTCACCTTTGATAGTTACATCACCATAGTAGTCAGGAAGTCCTTCTACGTGGCACACATCATCATAAAAGGGTTCTCATCCAGGAAAAAAGAGGTAATTGTTCCCCTCTACTCGACACTCATTAGACCCATTATAGAGTACAATGCCCCTTTTGGAATGTACCTCACAAGACATCTGCAGCAGCTGGAGAGGCCAAAGAAGTACCTCACAAAGAGGATTACTGGCCTCAAACAAATGCCCTACACTGACCACCTCAAAAAACTCCAGCTTTACTCTGTAGTATATCGCCTACTCCGAGGTGATCTCTGCCTAACATATAAAGCTACGTCATACCCAGAGCTGTTGGACATGCTACACGTAAAGAAATCCCAATCCCTCCGAGCTACACGCTCTAGTGACCTAAACCTTGTCACCACAATAAACAGGACATGCTGGAGGAATAGATTCCTGTCCCAGAGACTTCAAATACTCTGGAACAGGCTACCCATCTATGTCAAGCAAAGTTCTTCATTAGCACTCTTCAAGAAAAATCTTGATGAGTGGATGGGAAATAGGAAATACACCCTGGGGATCACGTTTGTGCCTCTGCTCGACAGTGGCACAGGACAATAACTTTCTTGGGTGGCATAAGCCAGGGAACCTTCTTGGCTAGGCTTACGTAGGCCCTTGGGCTGATAGCCTGGTACCTACCTATGAACCTATGGTTGAGCACAGGTATTGCCATGTTTGGCATCCCTTTTACTGTATGTGCGAGTCAGAGAGAGGTGTCATTCCCTGGGTCTCTACTCTGTCAGTGCATGTGCTATGCATTGCCTCTTTGCCAAGGCCAGGGCATACTGGGCATGCCTCCGTCTGCCTACTGGGGCAGGCTCAGGTTGTTCCTCCTCAGAGTCATTCTGTACCTGTGCAGGCCTTGGCACTGGTGGAGGGCTGTGTGTCCCTGCCCCATGCTGTTCCTGCTGCAGCTGTTTCCACATGATCACATTGTGTAGCATGGCACATACAAGGACAATTTGGGTACATGTAGTTGGTGAGTACTGTAAGGCTCCACCGGATGTGTCCAGGCACCAGAACCGTGACTTGAGCATCCCAAACACACACTCTATTATGATTCGTGTTTGTGCGTATGCCTCATTATGGAGTTCTTGTTCAGGTGTGTGTGCATTTCTGATGGGTGTCATCAGCCATAGCTCCAGTGCGTATCCAGCATCCCCCACTAGGTGACCATGTGGGATGTCCTCATTGGCAAATGTCTGGTATAGCTGTGTGAGACGCCAGATGTAGGAATCGTGGTAGCTTCCATGGCAGCCAGCACACACATTCATTATTATGCCCTGGGCATCGCACACAACCTGGCAGTTGATGGAGGGTAAGCCCTTGCAGTTAATGTAGACACTACACCGCTCACTTGGTGGTGCTTTAATGCATATGTGCGTGCAGTCTATTGCACCCACTACCTCAGGGTATTCTGCTATTTGGTGAAAGAGACGCATATTGCTGGCCAACCCCTCACAGGTAATGGGGAAATATACATGCTCACCGACATGTGCTGACATGGCATCCAGGAACTGGTGGAATACCCTGGATGCTGATGTCTGTGAAATCCCCATCATATCCCAAGCTGGCCTTTGGAAGGTACCTGTGGCTAGTATTCTTAGGCCTACACATACCTTGGTATCCACTGGAATGGGTTCCCCTCTGTTAGTTCTGTGTGTTAGGCATGGCCGGCACAGCTCAACAATTTGCTGTAGGAGGTCCCTGTCCACCCTATAGCACTCCACTATCTCCAGCTCATGTAGCCCTTGGTAGGTTACCCTGGGTCTGTACACTCTTCTCTGTCTCCAAACTGTCGGTTGCTCAGCAGCATTCACATCCTCACCACCCTCAGTCTCTTGCACATGCTGGTTTATGATAGCAAAAGCAGACCCTAACATTTTTTCTCTTGCTTTCATTTTGCAAATTTTCCCCATCTGTATACACCGGTGGTGCAGAGGTTTTGGGAAAAACAAGGGGGACAGGGGTTTGCATAGTTTATAGTGGTGTGCTGGGCTGGGTTGGGCTGATGCCTGTGTAATTGGCTGTTTCATATACATTTCACCTGTCAGCTAAGCTAGTTCTCCTTGATTACCTTCCTACTGCTGTTTTCCCTTCCTATTGCCTCCCTGTTTAAGCCCATGTGCGCGCCGCTGAAATGGAGTGCTCAAATGTGCACAGGGCTGCTATTTCCTGGTTTAACTTTCTTTTTCTTCCTGTAAGACCTGGTACATGGCACGCACACCTGCTTACACTTTGTAAAGAGTGCTAGGCAGTTTGGACACACCTCTAGTTGTGCTAAGCTAGGAGCAGTCACAAGCCATAGGGCTCCAATCCGCTTACAGTATGCCTGACACACACACCCATGATGTCACCTATATCCTAGTTTTGCACCCAGCTATTTATACTCTTACACTCTTGGGACCTGCCTCACACCCTGGAAAAATCTGGGATTCAATAACCTTTCCCTCATTTGCATAGGATTGCCTACTAATGCATAGTTACATGTCCCATGCTGAGCCTCCCCCATTAGCAACCACTACTCACTGGATAAGTTGTCTTCTACCTGCCATTGACTTGCATGGCAGAATACTGATTTTTGTTAGAATGCTCATTTTCAGTTTATTTTCTTATTTTCTCCCCTATCCCGTTTGCGCGCCACTGCCCTATGCTTAAACAGCAGAGATCGGCGAAAAAAAATTAAAATTGTTTTATTTATTTTTTAAACAGTTTGCAATGCCAATGGCCTTCTACTTGGCCATTGGCATGCTTCCTCAATAATATGCAGTCTTTGTTTGGAGCTGTCATAGCTCCATTTTGGAATTTGCAGAAATGTACTCGGTTAGTAACCGAGTACATTTCTGCAGATTGCACTTGTCTTGCACGGACTTTTGCAAGCTTCCTGGATTGCAATAGCACCTCATTTGCATGGATTTCTCCAGCAAATGTGGGTAATTTGCATACAGGAGCTCGTCCCATGCAGGATTAGCCTAAGAGCTCATGAGCACTTTCCGGGAACTCGTTCCTGGATCGCACGTTGGCCATATTGCCGAAAATAGCTCTTAAACTAATCCTGCACGCTATAAAGCACTTCGTAAATCTGGGGGGTTGCTTTTGAAACAACCTTGCAATAGACAAAGTTTCCAGAGTATGTGCACCCACTTGGCTTATTAATATCAAATTTCTTAGTACCAAATACCTTTCCTTTTTTAACGGAAGAGAGATGTTCCCCAGTAGTTCTACTTCTCCTATAACCAAGGTGACAATAATCATCCAACCTTTGTTCAAAAAATGGATCACTTTTTAAAATATGTCATTGTCAATTAATAACCTCACATAACTTAAAAGTATTGCTTCCATACGTAGTTATTAATGTTGGTGTGTTGGAGCCCTTAGCAAGTTTAGGTTGACTGTCTGAAGAACATAATAAGTCGTAATTATGTTTGAAGACACATTCTCTTGATTTCTTATTGGTTTTACCATTGTAAAATGCATGACGTAATTTACACATAGCTAGGTATACCACCAGTCATACATGCTAGGGATCATTATTCTTGTGAGTTGAAATGGGTGGTGTAACTAGCTATGTGTACATTTATTTATTTAGCTATTTAGTTAGCTATTTAACATTTGCTGACAGGGAAAGTCTGATTAGGCAGAGTCTATTTTCAGCAGCGTCCCAGGGAGAAATGCTCCAGATGCATGTCTTTGAAATTATGTCATGCATTTTATACTGTTAAGACCAATAGGAAATTGAGAGAATGGGTCTACGAACATAATTACAACATAAAAAAAAGAAGAATGCTAATGCCTTATACAAACATATTGAAATAAATGTAGGGCAGGAATTTGTCATTTTTATACTGAAACAAATCAGTCTGGGCCCAAGGAGCAGTTTTATGGAAGAATTTATTGAGAGTGCGAATTGTGGCAACAATTGTTTCTCAATGCAACAAGACTCCCAGGTTTGGATAAAATGTGTTCTGTTAGCTGTATTTTGAATCTACGAGATTATGTTATTTAACTTTTTTTATGTTGATTACAAAGCATTTTTAACATTAGCAGTAGAGGAAGTAATGGTGTTATTTTTCATGTTTTTTCTTTCTTTAGTGTGACTAGATTGTGATTGGCTGTAATGATGCATGTGATGTTTGCACAGGTTTTAAAATGAGCAGAAAGTAAGTTTTTCACTATTCTGATGAAATTCCTTCAAAGTGGGAATGAAAGAGCTTAACTTTTATTAAACATTTTTGTTTGCTACTGGTGTTGATCCATGGCTCTAGTTCTTCTTACTGCAAAAGGGTAGATTTTACTGCTGCTTTTGTATCCTTGTGATGGATTTTGGTTTGTCCACTTCCTACTAGATTTTCCAAATTGTAAACTGTAGTGTAATACAATAAAGATTCAAAACCATAACGTCGTTAACAATAAGAATATTAGCTGTGGTAACTTTTTTTATGCTAATGACCACTCCTATTTATAATTTATGTACATTTTCGCAAGGTAAAGACATTCAGTCTCTAACAAGCAATACAAAGTTACAACATAGTTACATGAATGTTATAAAAGGAAGCATATTTCAATAAAGCAGCAAGACTTAAAGTATGGTCAATAATAAATAACGCTAGTTATGGTAAACGTTTTTTTTTCTAAGCGACAGGAGTGTTATATGAAAAGTAGGGAAGGAGAAACTGAAGAGTGAGTGATAAAGTGTGGAAAGGAAAATAAAAAATGGAGGTAAGCAAAAATAGGAGGTGATATTAAATAGGGTATGAGCTAAAGGATTAGAAATTTGAAGAATGAAATGAATCTTAAGTTATCAGCATCAGCTCCCTCACCAAACAGTATTTGTTGATACTAAGAAAGATTATCTTACTGGAGATGCTGATACCTCTTTGCAGGTCACCTCCTCACTCTGTGCTGTGTAGCAACAGGTAAGACCCTCCACTGTCATCAGAACATTGTTGGTATGACAGTAGGTGACAGAAGTGCTATCTTTATTTCTTTCCATTCAACAACAAAACATTATTTTGTGGTATGTGTTTTTACTTCTGCCTTACAAATGCACAATGGCTCTTGACATTGTCATGAAACTGCATCCATGATCCTGGCAGTCTGTTATTTCTTATCTGTACAGTTACTTGCTTATAGCACTCCCAGGCCATCATCAGCAACATGCAATGAACACAGACATCCACAACATTAGCACAGTGTCTTGCTGTGAGCTTGAATTGATTTGAAATCTGTCCAATAAAAACAAACATCGGTTATTTGCCACAACAGTTTCAATGCTCACCTTCAAACATAAATAAGTAATGAAACAGAAAGTTAGCTGTATATATGAATGAATAATGCCATTGCTGACTGTAGGGTTTCTCTTCACTTTTATTTGTTCCATCTTAATTGTTCTCACTTCAAAATTACTTTTGCATCAAATGAGTGAACATAGTAACATTCAAAAGTTATGGGAGGGAGTGAGATCACTTCCCTTTGATAAAAAGAACTCTACTTGTTAATGTTTTTCTCTGGGCTACATCTGTACCTCCCCAAAGAGCTATAACTGTTTTATATGTTGAAAACTTATGAAGTACCACGAACTAATGAAAAATATATCCAACAACACTAAGGCAATCAAACAGACAACCGATGAATAAATGAAAAGAGGAATTTATTTGTAAGTGCTTTCGGCTGTGTAGTTCCAGCCTTCATCAGACAATTTCAAATTCTTCATTGCAATCTTATATAGAATATATTAATTAATCAATTAAGATTTTGAAAAGCGCCTAATGGCTTCTTAAAAACATATACTCACAAGACTTTTTAATACAGCACTATATATACATAAAATTACATAAATAATTGATTTTATTATTCCAATATTCTGACTGAAAATATAATATATATATATATATATATATATATATATATATATATATATATATATATATATATATATAAATGAAAAAATATATTTATATGTAAATTATATAAATTATATGAATATATGAATGTGTATATGTACTAAAAATCAAAAAATATTAAAAATTATCTATCTATAGCCTTCAATTTTAAAATACTAGTGATGGAAATGGAATCATTAAGAGCAGGAGGTTGGGTGGCATTTAAAAACACCTGCCACCAATATTCCTTGGATTCTAATATAATTTTCCAGGGGCCTTTTCTGGGTGATGGTAATACTTGCTCTAACACCATAAATTTAAATTTAAATGTAATATGTGCAAACATTGTGCAGATATTTTGGAAGTTGAGGAAATAAACATCAATGGTATTTCCATTAAAAATCAAGGGAAAATATAATTGCAATACTTTGGGGGTAGTATATGCTGCAATATGTTCACATTGTTTTGCCTATTATATAGGGAAAACTGAATGTAGATTAAAGCAACGTATATACGAGCACAAATATGACATTACTAAATTATCACAAAACAATGCATTGTATAGACATATAGCGCAACATCCTGGGCATAAATGTAAATTTATGGTGTTAAAGCAAGTATTACCATCACCCAGATAAGGCCCCTGGAAAATTATATTAGAATCCAAGGAATATTGGTGGCAGGTGTTTTTAAATGCCACCCAACCTCCTTGTCTTAATGATTCCATTTCCACCACTAGTATTTTAAAATTGAAGGCTATAGATAGAAAATGTTTTAATAATTTTTTGAGTTTTAGTACATATACACATTCATATATTCATATAATTTATATAATTTACATATACATATATTTTTTCATTCATATTTATATATATATATATATATATATATATATATATATATATATATATATTTTATATTTTTAGTCAGAATATTGGAATAATAAAATCAATTATTTATGTAATTTTATGTATATATATATATATATATATATATATATATATATAGTGATGTATTAAAAAGTCTTGTGAGTATATGTTTTTAAGAAGCCATTAGGCGCGTTTCAAAATCTTAATTGATTAATTAGTATATTCTATATAAGATTGTAATGAAGAATTTGAAATTGTCTGATGAAGGCTGGAACTATGCAGCCGAAAGCGCTTACAAATAAATTCCTCTTTTCATTTATTCATCGGTTGTCCATTTGATTGCCTTAGTGTTGTTGGATATGTTTTATATGTTGTCTTCGTTCAGCTCTTAAAAAAACCTGCCCTAGCTGTGCAGCAGGTGTTTATGCATGTACTTTGATAAGTGTATATTTTCATCATGTTAATGTTCTTTACACCTTCAGCTATGAGTGTTTTCTCTTTCCATTTCTTCCTCCATGAAGCTTTAGCGTATTGTCCTGATAGTGCAACTGATTGGTCAGTCTACTCATGTAAGGTCATACCAGAAGACCATGTATCAAAAAGTTTTTATCTGTTTTCACTGCACAGTGACCTCATGTAGTTGCCAGTTAATGTATGCTGTCTGCTCTATATATGTATGGCCAAAAATGCATCAGATAATCAGCTTCAGCACCAGCACCAGCATTAATGCTATTAAAATGCTTATGTCTACTCAATGCTTGTAAAGCAAGCAAAAAACACCCGAAACATGCACATATATTGAACTATCTGATAAATAGCATAATAACAAATAAAACAAAAAGTGATCCCACAAGTAAGCAATAAAATGAATAGATTTGCATGTGATGCACAGATTTCATATAAATAAACATGTGAATAACAAATTGTACACATTAACTATAAATCAGGTTAAAATAATAAAATTATAAACCCACAATAAAGTGGGTAATCTATCAAAAGAAGTTTAACGTGTTTATTCTTGTAACCAGTGCTCAGATAAGCTGTGGCTGCCTCTCCACAACATTAGAGGCCTTTCCAATTCTGCCTTCTTTGTGCAAAACCATTTATTTTCCTTCAGTCACTTTCAGTCCAGACTGATATCCTACATTTACATGAATAGACCCATCACACTCACTTTGTATTATTATCTTTCTGTTAAAATTATGGAGTTTAATACTCCATGTTATTACCAGTTGCACTGATCAGCACTGAAAAACAAGTATCAGCAACAGAAACCATGAATACAGATTTTTGATAAGTGATCAATGGCTCTGACATGAAGCTGCAAACCTCAGGTCAGCAAATACATCAATTCATTGATAACTTCAGAATTCTGAAATGTACAGGGAATGAACTCTCAACTAGGACAAAGCACTGAAAACAGAGATACAGTTACCAGCCCCAACATACATCTTACCACAGCAGGCATACACATAAATATATGGTAAGATACTAAGTGGGCATTTTAATACTGCACTCCCCAAAACCATAAAGTGTAACACATTAGGCTCAAACCCTGGTGTGTGTACTCTCACACACATTTCCTGCAGCCTATTCCTGTCAGTTGCCTGATTTAGCATTGTATTGTGCCTATAGGTGCCTATATGCAAGCTGATAATGTACACTTCTACTTATATACATGTACATTCACCCTCACTAAGCAATGTCTTGGTACCTTATACATTTGCTGTCAATATTATCCACCTCTGGGCCAGAAAATGTCCTATGGATATGCTCCCCTAGCTTTTGATTTACTTATTAATATGTGTCATGTCTACTATACATATGAGATGGTGGGCCAAAACTGTAGTGACATATTTTGGCTGTTATACTTATCAGAAATGTGATTTCTTTTTCATCTTTCATCCTAATGCCATCCATGGATGAGCCCCACCACTATTTGGGCCAATCATACATTGGAAATCCATACCAGTGGCTATTTTACACGCATACCTGACTTTAAAATAACATTTACAGACCTCATAGTATTTGATGTTTATTAGCTTAAGATCAGCAGTGCTGTATGACATATGCAAAATGACACCAGATGCATATTCTGGAGGACATCTGGAACATTATCTCTGGACTCAAAAAAAAAACTTTGCTCTGGCTGCATCTCACCTGTCTATTTTTCTGTCTATATTTGTGATAATTTTTTTATGTCTACTTATGCATGCCTGTATGTTTTTATGTCTGTGTGCCTGTGCATGTCAATATATCAATATATATTTGCATATCTAGCTATATACATCTTTGATATATATTAAAAATATATGTTTAGCTTAAAACATACGCAAATATAAATGCTCTCTCACTTTTTATATATATTCTGAATAAATACATTTTCAAATTGTCTGCTCTTTATAAAATACTTGTAGTCTGTCAGTATGAGGTTAGGATAAAATGTGAGCTGATGTTCATTTTGGAATAAAAGTGACAGATCATACACAAAAGATGCACCCCACTTAATCTATAATTGTTTGCACCAGATCTAAGTCCATACGAAGTATGATACAGTAAACTTCATGAAAACAAATTTAAAGCAAATAGCTTAGCTAATATGGCCACTGATAAATGAAAAGTGACTCATAAGTTCTTTTAAATGATGATTAATTCATTCCAAGTCTGCAATGAAAATAAAGATAAATTGATTTCTTGAGCTCATTACTTTAAGCCAACAAAGCATGAGATTTGTGTATGCATATCATATTCAAACTATTTAAAATATATATCACTCTGACATCAGCTAATCCACCAGAGGTTGAAATGAATGTATTCTTATCATTTGTAGTCTAAAACAAACCCCATCTGCTCAGCTTAGCAACCCTAATTCCATAAATAAATTCCCACGTCTCTTGCCAAATACGGCTGTATCATTTAGCTGTATTCTGGGTTTAGGATCTGCCATCTAAAAGGAGCTACATCAAACAAACTCTTCAAAATTGCAAATTTTCATGATGAAGTCAACATAAATATGAATCATGATAGTAAACATGAAGCATCATTTACAGGAGCTGCAAAAATATTATTTTCCAGATACAGATTGCCCATTCGTGCTTTACTGCATTGTGAAGTAGTAATTTAATTTGACATTTAGATGATTGTAAATAGACTGCCTTTGTTTCATTGTTCTTTTTTCACTGCAAATCTAACTGTGCTCTTCAGAAACCCAGTTGGTGGTAATTGTAGTACTCTTGATGTAAGCTTACTAATACACAGCAGTATGCAAACTCTACCTAATAGCATTTTCCTATGCAGAATGTCACTTTCCTAAATTATAAGCTTTTTAATTACCCCTTTCTTAACTCTGCCTGAGAGCCACAATATAATCTTTAATCATTACCTGCTGAATATTAATACGGTGTTTAGAAATGTAGTATTTATTCATTAATGCTCTGTTTTGAATAAAGGGGAAATTTGCACACAGAAAACATGTGCCCATCAGCATGAAAGTGGAAATGAATCATATTTATAAAGTCAAGAAGTCAAGTTCTCTCCGAATGAGGGTAGTACAGCATCTCCATTACAGAATGACACACTAAAATGTTAGTGTGTGCTGTGCTATTATAGGAATGGCACAAAGCAAAAGGGTTAACAATTTATACATGCTGTTCAGACCAAACAAAAATATCTGAATATAGTGCAGATGACAAATTGCTGACATTACATCAGAGTGCATATCATTTGCATGTAGTAAATGCTGAAGAATTTGTGGTGTAGAATTAAACAGGCAATTCTGCTATTAGTGGTACTTTCTACTGTTGAAACATCCAGGTCTTTTATATTCTTGCACCAAGAGCTCCTTAACTTGTGCAAAGAAACCATTTACATACAGCAGTAATGAACGTCATAGTTGTTTAATCAAGAGCAGACTTTGAAAACATTGTGAGGTCATGCACCCAGTAATTTGTCCTAATTTCAAAGGTAGAGTCTGACAAAAGTGCATCAAAACAAGCACCGCATTCCAGATATTTATATAATCACAATGCTGAGCAAGCTGTAGTCAAGGTAAACCAAAAGAATTAGAGCTGAATGGCACCAGACGTCCTGATTGTTATGTATAATACTATAATTGCTCTTCTAATTTAAGGATGAGATATGAATATGCCACAATTAGCATATGAGTTTTGTAAATAAATGCAGTATTGTACATAAACAAAGGAAATGATGGAATAATCGATTATCTCTCCTTTTTTTCAGTAAAAACAGTAGTTCTGATTGCAGGTATCAGTGTAACCCAATGAATAAACCTTGCTTGTATTAGAAGTGAGTATCCACAGATTCACTGTTAAGTTCCAGTCAATCAATCTACAGATCTACATACCTAGCCATTAAGCCATGTTTAAAAGTTCCTTCCAGCATTAATGAAGGGCAGCAGAGCATACACTAGAAGAGAATTTGAGGGTGCATATCCAATTATCTTGGTTTACCATGAATGTAGTAAGAGTGCTTTATTACTTGACATGTAGATATAGATTAATATGCACTAAAACAAGCAGATATAAGAAAGTTTTTTTCTTCCCAGAGGCCATCAAGTTCATAAATGGTTAATTCAGCTTATTAGGCTGGGGTATTTTTTTTCCCAAGCCTCCATGGATACTGCAGTATTGTTTACATATTGTTAATACTTGTTTCTTTCAGAGTTTATTTCAGTATTTCTTGCACTGCACTAAGTTGCACTTTCCACCTTGTATGTATATGTATATTTACATTTTTTTACTTATTCATAATAGTTGAATGTGTCATTTGTATTGTTCTTAATAGCTGTGTGTATGTCATTTATGTAATTCATACTTGAAGAGTCATTGAAACTGGAGTCAAATTCCTTGTATGTGCACATACTTAACCAATAAATGTGATTCTGATTCTAATTCTGATTCTGATGTAGTAAAAGTTTATTCCAGAGGTGAGGGAAACATAGAGATATAAATCTGTCATGCAAATGTGCCTTTTTAAGATGCTGATGATTTAGATCTTTAGGTAGGTTATTTGAGGAACATAAGTTCTCCAGAGGAATAGTATATCAAAGAAGGTTAAATCTTTCGTACCTTGAAAAGGTAGATGCAGATCTCCATGAAGAAGATTATAAGATAATGAGTAGACAGACAAGGTGCCCACTATGCAGTTTGTACTGGGGTCTAATTTTTCTTATGCAGAGACGTGCTGGCTAGTAGATATGGAATTATGATCAGGAGTGCCTAGGTTCCTTACAAAATTGTCTTATTGAAGGATGTGTCATGTACATAGCAAGACAAAATTATTTGTTTACCAGAATAAGCAGTACTACACTTTTTCACATTTAATTTGAGACTACTGCCTTTTTACCAATTCTTATCATACTACAACCTACGTTGGTGCAACTCGGAATTCATGGAAGACTGAACATTAAAAAACACAATGTACAGTCATTTACAAATTTAAATAGTCAGAGTCCAGGAATATTGGCCTGCAGGTCTGAGAAACAGATGCTATATAAGAGAGGGCCCAAGAGTAAACTCTACAGTACAGCACTATTAACTTTTTTTTTGCTTTCACAAGTGGAAGGTGTGACTTTAACCACCTGGGTTCTGTAAGACAGACAGCTATTTGTACAACACCAAATATAAAGACAGGTCCATCAACAATGCTTGCATGAGAATAGTGTGAAAGGTGTTGTCCAGGTCCAGATATGCTGTTTGTATTGTGTAATTCTGTGACTTTTCAATTAAATTAATGAAGTTAAGGAGACAATGCTTTTATCTGACAAAGCTGAATTGATAAGGATCTGAAGCAGTGGTGGCTGGTGACTTCAAATCAAAGAGGGGCTGCAGGAGACACATGAATGGGTGGGGGGGGTCAATGGGAAGGGGTGTGGCCAACTAGAAAGCGGCAGGGGCTATGCTCAAAACCACAAAAACTGTAACTTTGATTAAATACGCTGCCCTGGGTGCCAAACCATCATTATGAGAGTCCAATCAAGACAAAATGAAGTGTAGAAGAAAAAAATATTTCAATGCATTGGCTGCATGACAGCTTACTTACTATCTAGATGAAAACAAAAAGGTTGTGAGGCATGAAAAAATAAATTACTTTTTAAATACATTACTGGAATGCCAGTCAAAATCAAGTATAAGAAAAACAAGCAGCACTCAACTCAAACCCCTTCTCCTTGCACTGCAGTTCTAATTATAATTTACATTCAACTTTATTAAAGTACCAGGTAACATGCTGAAAGTAGCAATCTCTGTGATGCCCCTACTTGTAAAAATGTTTCTTATCCAAAAAAGACCTGCTGCCTGACAACAACTATCTACTTGTTTCATGGGGAAAACATGATCAAAGTAAAAAATGAATAGCAAACAAAAGCTCAAGATACATTGCCTAAAGGATTAATGCACAGGTTATGGGCCACACATGATAGATTGGCATTCTGTTTAGTTTACAGGTAAAGCCTGCAAAGATGACTGCAAGTCTCCAACAAATGTAATGAGCTTCTTAGAATAATGTAATCCTGCCCTTTATTACAAATACTGTCATATGCATTTCAATACCAAAGGCTTATACATTATCTAGTTATGTAAGTATTCTCTGCATGGCAATAACAGAAAGGCTTTCAATGTTAGCAGTTCCTTAACAGTATGCTTATTAAAGCTTACTTGCATCTAACAATCTCAGACAAGCTTACCTGATGGTAATTAAAGCATTGCTACTGACTCACGGAGCAACAGGCACTTTCTGAATAATAATAAGCATAAATCAACAGTATAAAAATATGACAGAAACCAGAACATTCTGCAAAATCAAGGACAGATGAAAATCCACTGTAGTGCTTGTGTCTACCTTGGATGGGGGGGGGGATACTCTGCACATTTACACTGCATAACTACTCCTTTCCTTGCTTGGACACATCCAGAGTCACAACATAGGGGAGTGGGGTGCAACAAGTATGTCACAATTTGAAATGTCTCTGGCTGGCTGTGATGGCCCTGACAGATTTGTCATACCTCTCAACCTCAGAGAAAGAAATGTGGACAAAGCCATAAATAGAAGTGGGACAGATGTCCAAAAATAAGGACAATTTTTAAATATTGCTCTTATAAACTTAGAAAGATAATAGAATAATAGATCTTGCATTAGTATGAATTTTCTGAACGATATGAAAGCTGAAACTCAAATGTCTGTCATTATTTTCTAACTTCGGTCTTTAATGATTTGCCACAAATTTGCCAAAAAAACACATTTTTATGAAAAATGGACCAAAAATGTGATGCAAAAATATAAAATAGCCACACAATTCAGCTGGGAACCTGTCAAAGAAGGGACACTTTTTTTAATATTAGTACTACTAACTTGAGCAGCTGACAAAATAAAATAATCTACATGCATTTCTGGAATAAAACTAATCTATAACTCTGATTATTACAGTTGTTTATTAATTGCAAACCCTCCACGTTTTCTCCCAAAATTGTCATTTTGCAGAGAGATTATTAGGAGAAGAACAATATTTTGAACCAAAATCCAGGACAGTTGAGAGGTATGGATATACCTAATTCTATAAAGCAATTTATTTGCACGTACCTCTCAACCTGTTAATACAGGAAATCTGGACAAGGCGAAATATATTGGGGGAACATATAAACAGTACTAAAAATTGCTCTTGTATAAACTGAGACAGTTGATAGAATAACAGGTCTTGCTTTAGCATGCATTTTTCTGAAGGTTATGAAGTCTGAAACTCAGTGTCTGTCATTATTTAGTGACTTAATTCCTAAATGATTTGTCAGAAAACTGCAAATTTTATGAGGAACAAACCAAAAATAAGAAGCAAAAATCTATTTATTCTGTGAAAATCTGGAAAGTTCAGAGGTATAGTTCAGTCGGGGCTATCTTTGAGTTTGCCGCCCTTCCCCCTCACAAAATCATGGTTGAATAGAGCCTCCCCACTGCAGCCATATCCAATGAACCATTACTTGGCTATTTCACCCCATTTATCATAAACGCTAATGTGCATACTGCTTTACTTCTACAATGATTTGGACTTCATTTGAAAGTTTTATTTTTCATTTTACAGCACAAACATTAAGACATCTGCTAAACAAAGCAATACAGTTACACAATGAAAACAGACTTAGCATTAAAAATTCTCTGCCCTTGAAACTCACATTCATTGAAACAGCATTGAAACCCACATTCAAAGAAAATACATTTGGCTAGTGGCAGATAAAGATTAATTTTGGGCTGTTTTCAAATCATTGGCTCCTTGCACATGAAACATACATGTGTTCGTTGATACACCTTCCTGATTGTATTAAATTATATTCCTTGTATAATTCAGTATAGTTTAAATTTATTGTTTTGAACATTTTTCCAGTAAACAATGAAGGAAAATGCATGCACCAATAATGACAAAACTGCCCAATTCAGAACACTTCCATCATAAAAGTCTACTCAAATGTCTATAATCCACCAGTATCAGTAAATATGCACTATCTCTGCAGAAGTAAAAGTAATCTAAATAATTCCACATTAAAGAGATCCATAACTAATGAAGAGGTTGCTGCTAGCAAACAACTTTATATTTCATTGTTTCATCTACAAATAAAGTGCCTGTTGCCCTTGAGGAATAAATTATCGATGTTACATTAAAAAAAATGATAAGATAGTAATATTGCAATAGGGATTGGATGGCAACCTGATAATAGGTTCATAGATACTAGGTATCTCCACGAAAGAAGACATTCTCAGGACTGAAGCATCTAGCCCCTTTAAAGGTACAACACAGTACAGTATCAGCAATGCATGTACATACTGTGGGAGTAGAACGCACAGCTATCTGCTTCAAAAGCAAGGATTCAACCTGTTATGCTAATAACAATGCAAGCAGATGTAGCACAAACAGCACTAAACTTCTCTTCCCCTGAAGCTCTCATCTCCTTGTAAAATCCATGCTACACTCAACTGTATCTCTCAGTTTTGCAGCACAAGAAATCTGGAAAAAGCCAAACTTTTTTGGGTGAGGGAACAAAAGCCCAAAAACCAAGGACACATTTTAAACATTGCTTGTATAATCCTGGAAAGTTGCTAGAACAAAGTGTCATGTTACCACCATTAGTTTCACTGCCAAGTTGTGAACCCAGGACCCTGTACACTCAGTCAGAGCAACATACCATTATGCCAAATTAGCTGCTTCTTGAAAGATAGGAAGACTGAAACTTAAATGACTATCATTCAGTGAATTCAGTTTTCACCATAGCTCTCAACCTCTTAGCACAAAAAACCTGGACAAAGCCAATAATGGGGGAATACAGACCCAAAAATAGGGACAAATTTCAAATACTGATCTTATAAACTTAAAAAATTGCTAGAATAAAATGTTTTGTGTTACCATGTATTTTCTGAAGAATATGAAGTCTGAAATTCAAATGCCTGTCATTATTTAGTAAAGTCAATCCTTCACTGATGACAAAAATTCAGAAAACCACAGATTTTTATGAGGAACAGAACAGAACGAAAACATGAGGGAAAAATCTGGACAGTTTTCACAAGTGGTGGTGGGTAGGGAATTCAGGCTCTTACAACCTGTATCCAAGGTACAGGGTTTGAGCCTGAGTAACTCTAATCTAAACATCCACATTATATTATTAAAAATGTTTCCCTGCCACAACTACTACACAAGACAAATGAACATAGATCACACACAATACCCAACATGAATGCCAAAAACATGCAACAATACTCTAAATCTATCCCCTTACCTAGCTCTTACTGTTCTCACAGACACTTGTACATGCAGACTGTATGCTATAATATAATCTCTTCCACAACCATCTTTTCTGTCAAACATTAATTTTCATGCTCACTCCTACTTACCTTACCTTCACTCACTGTATAAAATTTTAATTCAAACCATTTTAGATTCACACATATGTGCAGTCACTATCCACGGTGGTGGTGCTGTGGTAGCATTGGCGTTGTCGCCTCACAGTAAAACGCTGTCCGGTTCAATTCTCAGCTAGAGAGTCTTCTGCATGGAGACATGCGTGAATGGGCGTACCTTCGTTGAAGGTTGTGTGTCAGGCCTGGCAACTCGGCACGTAAAAGGAGGGTTATATAGCACATAAAATATTTATACTGTAAATCAACATACATAGTATATGTGTATTTTCTCTTAATTTTCTCTTTTCTTTCTCAATCTTCTCTCTTTTCTCATTATTTATTTTAACTGCATCTCGTCTCCCTTTCTAAATTCTGTCCTATTTACTATACTAATATAGTCTGTATATATTTAATAACTCACTACCTATACATAGATAAATAATAGTCTAAAATAATCTAGTTTTAAGGTAGACTAATTGGAATAGTGAACTTAATTAATTGTTATTCCAATATTTATTAGATTAATGATAATCACTATTATATCAACAACAAGCTCACTTTCAGGCAATCCTGAGCTTTATCAGAAAAAAACAAATTGCAGTGTGTAATCCCATTAATTATTAGCCTAAATTATACAATTAATTAATTATTAAAAAATTAGTATGGTAGGTTAATTGTGCTAAAGAAGTAAAAAAAAAAAAGTGTTCATCATATCAACTCAAAAAAAAAAAAATGTTAAATATAACAAATGCACTTAAATAAAAATATAAATAAAAAAAACATTTAAAAATATAGTTTCCTAGGTTTCCAGAACATAAAGTCATTGAAGTCTGATTGGATAAAAGGGTGTTTAAAGATATGCTTAAAGATGTGTTTAGATTGTTTAAAACAATTGTTAATTTTTTTTTATTTTTTTTTACTTTAAAAACATAAAATAAAAATATGAATATTTTTATTGATTTTATTTTTATGTTCTGAAACCTAAAATTTTTTTTTTTAAAATTTTTTTTATTTTATTTTTATATTATATAAAAACATTTCATTTGAGTTGATATTTTTTGAGTTGATTTTTTTTAACATAACTTTTTTTTTTACACACCTAGTAGTACTATTACTAATATTATTATTAATTATACTAGTTGTGTATAATTTTAAGTATAATTACTGCACACTGCAATTTGTTTTTTGATTTGATAAAGGATTGCCTGGCGAAAGCCTTTTTAATGTTTTGTTCTGTGACTTTTTGGAAATTCGAAATAAAAAAAAATACCTTTTGGACTTTTGTGAGTTCGGTTCCTTTTCTTCAAGGTCGTGGATTATTCTTTGCTTGTCTTTGGTTTTTTGTGCATTACTTCACATAATCACTATTATACTTATTGGGATTGGGGACATGTTCGTGATTAACTCTGAAATGTTCCATTCATGTACATATGTCCTTTGAATTATTTCCTTTTAGTATTGCTTGCGTTTTTCGGCTTTTCCTGGTTAGGGGTCGCTACAGCGGAACTCTGGTCTGCTAATGATTGGCAGTTGATTTTTACGTACCGGCTTGCCAGGCCTAACGCACAACCTTCAACGAAGGTATGCCCATTCACGCATGTCTCCACGCAGAAGACGCTCTAGCTGAGAATCGAACTGGACAGCTTCTTACTGTGAGGTGACACCGCTACCGCAGCGCCACAATTATTTCCTTTTAGTATTAACAAATATATTTTAAAAAAAAAAAGGACGTAAAAATGTACTGTTGGTTAAGAGAAGTGAAGCTTTCTTCAGATTCTAGTTGCATTGCCATAGCAACAGTAAACAACTGCTGCAGTTTCTAAGGACACTGTGAACCTGTGAAGTGCATTTAGCCTCACAGATAAATAATAAGAAAAGTAATGTTGTTTTTGTTATTAAAATCAAAAACAACCTAAGCAAAGTAAAATAAATACATAATAGGACTATTTCTATATATTTTATGATTTATCCCCATAGGACTACATATTCCTAGAAACACAACTGAAATGTTTCCAAACTACATGTGCACTTAAATGTAGCTGCTTGATTAAAAAGTAGGTTGTGCATCAGGGCTGGTAACTCGGCATGTAAAAATCAACTACCAATCATTAGCGGACCGGAGTTCTGCTGTCGCGACCCCTAACCGGGAAAAGCCGAAAGACACAACAACTCAGTTTAACATGCTGATTTCACAAGCTGTCTGCACTGTAAAAGTTATATTTTATATGTTACTTGAAATTGTCAGTTTCTAGTGTGCATGAAAAGATACATATTACTTTTTGCAACATGTTATCTTTGCAGTTACCTCACAATCTGTACAAACTCACTTGGTAACTGATAGCTATCCATTTAAAATATCAGTTTAAATATTAAATGTGCCCTTGAAATGCTATTGACATTTTGACAAAATATAATCTGAACTGTAAAATAAAAGACTTGAAAGAAGTGAAGTAATGCATAGATTTCACAGACAATTCTTGACACTACAGAAAGTTTGAAGAGCAAGGAAATTACTATTCTTTATCTTTATAATGATTATTAGACAGATGTTAGGCTCGCCTTTGTTTAATGAATTGAGACATACGTTTATGAGGAAAAGTGGACTCAGTTATTCACATTGGAATACACATTCCTGGAAACTCAACTGAAATGTCCCCAAATTACTTATGAATTTAAATGAAACTGCCTGATTAGTAAGCATAATGTATTTTAACAACCTGAATCCATAAGCTATCTGCTCTATATATGCTACATTATATATGTCACTTGCATATGACAGTCTCTAGAGCACACGAAAAATATACATATTTTTGCAACATGCTATATTTGCACTAACCATATATTGTAAACTAACTCAATTGGCAACTGACAAGTTATTTATTTGAAACATCAGTCCAAATATTAATTGTGCTCTTGAAATATTGTTGCCGTTTTGACAAAACAAAACCTGAATTGAAAAAGGAATGATTTGAAGAAGTGAAGTATTGTACAGATTTCAAAGACAGCTATTGACACTACAATACAAGCAGAAATGTATACATGCAAGGAAAAATTGAAATGCTTTATACTTTTAGTTAAAATAACTTATTGTTAACTTTTTGCTTTATCAGAAAATTTAATGAGCTAGGAAATTATTTCTAATTTAATTTATTATTATTATGTTTACTAAAGTGATGTTAGTCACTGACTTGTTTAATGGATTCTGAGTCATGTACAAGATGGACTACTGAATGTTATTTCTGTTTACCTATGTTTGCTGAATTTCTTTTATTAGTTGTTTGTTCTTTTATTAGTACTGATTTAAAACAAGGGAAAGAAAGGGAAGGGAAATCTATGTTTTTGGTCAAGGGAGGAGAGACTTAAGAGTATTCTAACTGCCCCGAGAATTCTCTAAGATACTCTAAATACTATTTGATTAATACTTACCTAAGGTAAGTCTTGATTACCATATAGGTACCTTCCCATTCATTCTAGACCTGATGTGATTACCCATTCTGGAAGTAGGAGGTGCCCTATGCAGGATGGGAGTTGTCAGGGTGATCATAGTTCATTCTTAGACTTTGTTTTATAAATCTATAAATATGTAAAAGCACTGCACACTAGAATGTAGGGTGCCTCTACTCAGAGTCAGGATACCACTGATAAGTCATGTCTTTTCATAAGTGTAAGTTGAAGTTGGTGAGTTGAAGAGTGGGAAAGTAAAGGAAGACAGTACACCTACAGTAAAGTCATATTTCATTGGTAATCACTCAT
This sequence comes from Protopterus annectens, assembly GCF_019279795.1. Lineage (NCBI taxonomy): Eukaryota > Metazoa > Chordata > Ceratodontiformes > Protopteridae > Protopterus > Protopterus annectens. The sequence continues at coordinate 1,004,915,150 of NC_056745.1, forward strand.
TGTCTCCTGCAGAGTCCTTTTAGTCAAATTATTTTAGTAATAATCAATTTGTTGTTAGCCTATTTAGTGTATGCTCCCCTGTTGCATTTAATTTATCCAAAATGACATATCTGACATGTTTGGGATCTCTTAAGGGTAACTAAATATTGGATAGTTTCTAAGTCAACATAATTGTTTACACTATTAACATTCCATCCTGATATACAAAATACTATAGAACAATAACAGAATAATACAGAATTTCATATCTCTTTTAAGAAAATTCTCCATATAATAATTTAACATATGGAGCTCAATTGATATTCCTGGTTAAAGGTATGAGTGATAATCCAATAGATCTAGCTTTATCTGTTGGAATAGGAATGATTTTCATTCCATGTTTAATGGGAAATTCATATTTACTTGTATTTGATACTTTAGAATTAATGTTTTATAGAAGTACTTTTTTAAAGCCTGACCAGAATTTTACCCTACTTGTATTTAAAGAAGAAAGAACATTAAATTACACTCCCAAGTTTACACACATAAAAATAACATTCAGTGGTATCAGAGAATATGGTATAACTACTATAATCAAAATAAAAAAGAAGCAAAATGTTTCTTCCAACAATAACTTGAAATGGATTTAACATTCTTATCAATGAATACTAATGGACTGCGGTGGTGGTGCTGCGGTAGCTTTTTCACCTCACAGTAAGATGCTGTCCGGTTCAATTCTCAGCTAGAGGGTCTTCTGCGTGGAGACATGCGTGAATGGGCATACCTTCGTTGAAGGTTGTGCATCAAGCCTGGCAAGCCGGTATGTAAAAATCAACTGCCAATCATTAGCGGACCGCAGTTCCGCTGTGGCGACCCCTAACTGGGAAAAGCCGAAAGACACAAACAAATCAATGAACACTAATGGCTTAAATAATGCAAATAAAAGATCAAACTTACTAAAATATTTAAATCTAAATAAGGCATAAGTAGTATTTCTCCAGGAAATGCATTTTAAGACTGATGATAGCTTTATTTGGAACCCTAAGGACTATACAGTATTAGCTCAACCCTCCTATAGAACAAAGACAAAAGGAGTATTAGTTCTCTGGAAGAAAAACATAATCACTCCAAAAGTTATTTATAAATACGAAGACAAAGAAGGTCTACTAGCATTTGTTATAATTAAATTTAATAACAGAATATGGACCTTAGCTAATCTATATTGGTTCCCAGGAACTGAAGCAGGAACGATTAAAAAACACCTAGATTTTATTTCCAACAATTATAAAGGAAATCTTATACTGGGAGGAGACTTTAATTGTAGCTTAGAAACTTCTGAAACCACCAAGAAGTCTTTTTGCATAGCAACTATTTCAAAATCCTTAAAAAGATGGATTGATTCATTTCATTTAATAGACACTTTTAAAGTAAAAGATGATAAATACTTATTATTTTCCTGTAAAGACCATAGATTTGGAACACAAACGAGAACAGACAATTTTTTTATAGTTCAAGATTTACAAACAAAAATTCTCAACTTCTCAATAGTTCCATGCACCTTCTCAGATCATGACTCTCTGATAATGAAGCTCCAAATAGAGTTTAAACCTTAATCCCCTCAACTAGAATTACATCATATATCACGAAAATTAAAGAATTCAGACCCTGGATGTTGTCAGAACTACAATTATTTCTTGAAATTAATAATACAACAGAAATCAATAGAGTCATGGTTTGGGGCTCATTAAAAGCGTATTTATTTGGTAAGACCCTTAGCTGGTACATAAACAAAATTAGAGAGTGGAAATCTGAATCATTAGACTTGCAAACCAGTCTCTTGACAGCAAAATCTAAAACAAATCAGAATTATCTAGAAGTCAAAAAAGTAATAGAGGAATTAAATAAAAAATATAATGAAATTCTAACACACAAAACTTGTCTAGCCTTGGAAAAATTAAAAATAAACTCATTAGCCACCTCCCCCAGATATCTACATAACTTATCTGCAAGAATTAAAATACAATCTAAAGCAAATAGAATTAGTAGTATATATAATGAAAAGAAAGAGAAAAAAGTATCAGATGTAGGAGACATCCTTGAAGCATTTCAGTTCCATTATATGGAACACTTCAAAAAAGAAGCTTTAGATACCAACCAAATAAACTTAGATACAAACCTTAGCAATATCAAAAAAATTCCCAAAAACTTAAAACTCGTCCTACAAAAACCTATATCCTACAAAGAAATCGTTGACAAGATAAAAGAAAGTAAATTTAACAAAGCTCCAGGGATAGATGGTATAATTACGGAAATTTATAAATGCTTCCCTTCAACAGTAATCTCCCTTTTTCATAAAACTTTGTTAAAAGTCCAGTCAGAAGCAAAAATACCACCCTCATTGAAATATTCTCTCATAGCACCAATTCTAAAAGATAACAAACCATCAGATCTTTGTACCTCATACAGACCTATATCATTACTGAATAATGATTACAAAATATTCATGTCAATCCTAGCTAACAGAATGAAAATCCCACTTTCAAAGACAATTAATAATGATCAAACTGGATTTTTATATAACAGGCACACACATGATAATATTAAAATGATACTTACTCTTATAGATTATGTGAATAAAGAAGATAGAGAAACACTTGTAATCAGATTAGACATACAAAAAGCCGTTGATTCCCTCAACTGGGAATATCTATTAAAAACTTTAGCATTATTTGAATTTCCTCCTCCCTTCATCTTATTACTAAAAACACATATATTAATAACTTAGCCTACATTAAATTAGGTCCTTTCACCTTAGCATCTATCCATATAATGAAAGGTACTAAACAAGGATGCCCCATTTCTCCTATTTTATTTGCTTTGGCTATAGAAATACTTGCAGAAATAATATGCAATAATCCAAGAATAAATTAATAGAAGTTTATGATCAGTACATATCTAAAATAATGCTTTTTGCTGATGATATTTTATTAACCCTATCAAACTCCAGAGAGTCATTAGGAGAGGTAGAAGAAGTAATGGAGAAATTTTATAAGATTTCAGGTCTACACTTGAATAGATCAAAATCAATATTACTATTTTTAATTAAGAAAAAAGAACTACAAGTTACAGATAAATTCATTATAGGAAAACAAGAAATTATGCTAAATTATTTAGGAATAGTGTTATGCAAAAATATAAACAAAACAATATTAATACATTATAAAAACATTATTGAAGCAATAAAAATATATATAGAAAAGTGGACCAAATTTATTTTAACTTTTGAAGATGGATTGCAATTAATAAAAATGGTCTTATTGCCAAAAATACTATATGTAGCATTAGCAATACAGTTAATTCCTGAAAGATACATTCTTAAAGAAATAAACTCATGTTTAATAACATTTTTATGGTATCCCAAAAAGAATAGAGTAGCTCTAACTCATCACATTAGACCCTGGAAACAAGGAGGATTGAACTTCCCAGAAATAGAAACCCAAATTATTTTGCCAACTGGAAAGAATTAACAACTGCTATATTAACAAATGAATTAAATCTGTTAAATATTTTTTTAATAGTAGACAAATCAAACAAACTCTGGTACATACTATGCATAAGTATACAATATAATATAACAAAACCTTCTAAAACAACACAGATTAATCATTACATCAATTCCTTTAGGAAACTTATCAATGCAAACATAGATCTAAAACTTTGGTTTGACCTTTTAACCCCATTTACCATCACTAAGAACTTTCCTCACAAAATATATAGGGAAACAATAACCTCCTGGGAACAAAATGGATTCTTATGCTGGTTTTAATGTGTAAATTAATTAAATGTTTTAGATATACATATGATAAAAACTGCTTACAATATTCCAACACAGGACTGGTTAACCTTACAAAGCATTCTAATATACACTCAAGATTTATGCAGATTAATTAATAATTCCTCATTTAAAGATATTCCAAATCTAATAAGTTTTCTGTATGAATTTATATATAATAGTTGTGAAAAGAAAAATTCCATTTCAAATCTATATAAAGAGTTAATAACATATAAAACAATTCCCAAATCATCATACTGGCAGTTCTTAACAAAAGGTCAGTCATTGCAGTTAACAGAAGAAATTAAAACTGTCATCTTACTATCAGTTAATTACAACTCTAACACACAGTACTGGAAAATATTTAACTGGAAATACTTGCATAGAACATTTTTAACACCAGATAGAATTAATAAGATCAGCACCACTACAAATGTTTTTTGCTGGAGGTGTGAAATGTCAAATAAAGCAGACTGGATTCATATTTTTTATGAATGTAATAAAATTAAATCATATTGGAATGGAATCAATCATTTTTGCAAGCTTTATTTAATGAATCCTTTACATTAACTAAAGTATTGATTATACTAAATGTAAATGAAGGTCCTTACCTGAATAAGACAAATATGTATTTGTTATGAACAATACTTGCTATATCTAGGAAATGCATAACCAAAAGGTGGAACTCAAATACACCCCCGACCTTGGAAGAATTATACACTTTACTGAAGACAACTGCATTGATGGAAATAAAAATCAAAGAACTACGAATCTATCCCAGGCCATTGGTAAATAATCCTTGGAAGAAAGTTATATCTTTGTTAGACACTCTGCAATAAGCAATATTGTATCTCTGATAACTGATCTGTTTATTCTATATTTAATAACATATGTGTATATAATTGAAAATCAGGCTATTGTAAATATTGTATATAGTTGTGTAAAAATGATATTTAAAAATATTATGTAAATGTTATTTTAATTGAAAATAAAAAAAATTCAGGAAAAAGAAGAATTTAGATTTAGTTTATTTATTTATTTTGCCTTTGTTTACTGGAATAGTCTAACTGGATTTGGAAAAAATGGTAGAATGGATCTAAGTACTATGACCCACAACCACTGTAATTCACATCCATTTTCAGTATTACCAGGATTTACTACTGTTTACACTGCAGAGATATGTCTTTATTGTAGCCTATTTTAGTAAGGTAATATAAGAAAAGTACATTGCATTCTGAAGCACAGATAATATCACAGCCAGTGCGGTATAGGCTGAGAACCATTGATTACCATTAAATGAAAAAAAAAACTTGTGTAAACAAGCTTCTTTCTCCCTTGATATAAAACTGATGCAACAAGTAGGTGCCTGTCTTTGTAAATGCCACTGTGGGACCCGCAATGCATCCCCCTGTACATTCATTCATGCAATATACATATACATGGACAGATTAGTCTTATCATTATCAGGCTTTGGATGACAAATGACATTTGCTCCTCATTTATTATAGCTAAAACAGTGTATCAGGCTTCGGATAATCCACAGCTGTTTATACTAAGGACCTATTCTGTTACATGCATTCATCTTATTAACTGCCTTATTATTACAGGGCACATGAATGGAATAACACATGAAACAACAAATTATTGATAAATTACTAATTCCTCATGCACAGCTTTATTCCATACTCCCCAGTCAGAGTCAGAAAGACAGAAAGTCACGATTCTGCAACACCGCCAGCAGATATTACTTTGCCTTAATGGTCTTTAAGTTTCACAGAAGTACTTGTAGTATCAGAAGAGGTAGTGTGTGATAGTCACAAATGTCGCTGTCTATCCTTCAGTGCCCTGAAGCAATCATGTAGTAGCAACATGGTCAGTCTTTTTCCTTGAACCATTCTTTATTAGTCAAACTTGTGCACCCATGATTCCTCAAGAACTGATTTAAGCATCCTGCTTAACTGTAAGTGTAATGGTGTGAGGACAATAATGTTGCATTATTCTACATCTGGCAAACTCGTGATTACATTAAAGAGGCTTGGTGGTTAAAAGTAGACTGTCAGAATTCTCAAGGAACTTGGAATTCTTTGACAGTAATGTAAATGTATACTTAATTCATCATGCATCATAAGCAGTAGACTGATCATTTGTACTCAGCCAGATTTCCTATCCTTCCACCACTGAAAAGCATTCAAAGTGGTAAACCTCATACATCTACAGATTTGTAATACTGGGTTTATTTGCAACATTACTGATAGTGTGAAGTTTTAGTGATGAACAACCCAACAGACTGAAATGCAGAACATTGTAATGTGTTTCTCCATTATAGATGTTTCATGTCCCATATTTTGCTTTCCTTGATCTATTTAAGGTTTTTGTGGCTTACACGCTATGTAATTTCCTAACAAAAATGTCTGCATGAAGAAGCTATACATGTTCAGTTTGCCCATTCTGTTTCGTTGCTGCCTGATGTCAATTTATGTATGTTGATAATACTGCCCCCTACCATATTCTGTGGTTAGTAATGTCACTCAGTTGCTAATATTCCTCAGTTGTCCTACACATATTCAAAGGCACTTCTTTCAAGCAAGCAGTAATTTTTATTAATGACAATGATTATATATATCTAGCAAATATTTTTTTTCAGCACAGATTAATCATTCTCCTACCTTGTGGAATCGATGAAACAGTTGTCTTATAACCATTCTTATTTATTTTCACCAAACTGTTAGTTAAACAAAATCCTAAACACACTTTTAGAACAGTTAATTAAAGTAAAAAGTGAGACACGGTCCAAGGAACATTAATCTCATGATATTATTTATATTACAGTCATTGCATTCATTTTATTTGTTATTTAATCCCACAGACTATGCAACCCTTTTTTGTTTGATGGTTTTTATTTTTCTTTTCCTTACAGTACTCCCATAACAATCAGACTGAATGAATTTCCATCCTACCTAAGAAGCGGTGAACATATGCGGTCAGTGACACTGAGCTAGAGGAGAGGAGGAAGCACTATTTTCGATACTTCTACAAAAAAACATCATAAAAGTGTTTTTGTTGCTACCTCTACTGAAAAATCAAAACCATCTCTCCTCTTACAGCACCTTTCCTCTTTTTTTTTCTTTTTCTTTGCATAGTCACAACTGCTGTGCATAGTGGGACAGGAGGCACACATACACATGGCACTGGAGCACTAATGTCATATAAGATGACCCAAAGTTTTAAACAGACAAGCAATGTGAGAAAATTACAAGTATAGAATGTGAACACCACATCACTGCTCACAAACTTTTGGTGGAATTCCATATAATATATTGTGCATAATTCTGTAGGTCTCATCACTTCAGGGAGGTAAACAGAGACAGTGCAGATGATGACAATGTATGACAATCTACAAAATAGGCTATGAAAGGTCTATCCCACTTTAACCTCCAATTCCTTCACAGTACAAATTGTTCCTCAAATATGCAGATAAAGGAACTAAATGTTCATGAGTAGATAAATAAGGCACATTAGCATTATAGATACAAGTCCCAACATATTCCTCGCCTGTGTAATAAACTTCCATTACATGTCAAGTAGACTATCATCTAGGCCACCTTCAATGTAAACACAGATATCTGGATCAGCAGCTACAAATTCTCACCTCAGTCTATCTTGCCCTGCCCTCCATGACGCTGGAGAGACATCTTGAAAATATTTTTTTCTATAGGTTTACAATGATCTGCAGACTAATTGCCTAATACTTACTTATGAGCCTATAAACTTAGTAAATACATAAACTGAGTAAAAAACAAAACTCTGTGTCAGCAAGAAGAATTTCGAGTTCGAATTTAATCCAAGCCAGTAATACAATCCAAGCCAGTAGTAAGCGCTTTCATCTCTCGTGCGAGAGACAAAAGCGCTTACTACTGGCTTGGATTGTATTACTGGCTTGGATTAAATTCGAACTTGAAATTCTTCTTGCTGACACAGCATTTTGTTTTTTATTCTGTTTTTGAGTTATCTGATTGCTGCTGCCTTTGGATTGGACATAAACTGAGTAAGTTAAGATATAGTCATTACTTTATAGAAAGAAGGGAAAAGGGATGTATGATATACATGTTTAAGAGCATCTGGTGAATCTTCATAGTGCCAGATATTATTAAAAATTTAAAAAATGACAGACAAAAAAAAAGGTTTAAAAATGAAAACATTGCCTAAAGTTACAGACTTCGTATCCCTCAGAAAAATGTTAAAGGTAGTGATACAAAAGCTGTCTAACTTTGTAAGCCAAAATTATTTCAAAAGCCTCTCTATTGTTCAGTCTTTGTACCACTTTTATTTATGGCTTGGTCCAGCTTTGTTGCTGTAGGAGTGTGTGAGGCATGTCTTCATTACAAAAGCTGTAGGAAAGCAGTACAATTATCAAAACAGAATCACAAACACAGAGATACTAAGCAATAAGTGAGCTATGCACCCTGAGCATCAGACACAAAGCTTATGTATCCCTAAATCAAAACTATAGAACACAATATGGTACAGTTATCATCACTTGAACAGGGTGTTGTGTGTGTGTGTGAGTGGAGGGGGGCAGGAAGCCTAGGCTGACACAAAAGGTAAGTGAGTGCATAGGAGTACGAAAGAAAAACAGGCAGACATTTGGATAAAGTATGGCCACTGAGACAGAATGAGCTTTAAGCCTCACAACTGAACAATGTAACTGTTGTGTGTGTGATTAACTAAAACAATATTTGCTGCATATCTGTTTAAACTGTGCAACTGCACTTTAGGCTTAATGAATTGAATCCTTACCACTATTCTGATCTTGTATTCTCACCCACCCGGCCAACTGTCGTGGTCTTAAAGCTTGGTGGCTTTTGAGTTGCCCACGTCTACTATAAATTTGATATTGCACACTCCTCCCAGTCCCATTGCATCAGCTCATTCTGCTGAGTACAGTGATATCAGTTGTGAAGGCCCACCCATTGCATCAGCTCATTCTACTGAGAACAGTGTGATCAGTTATGAAGGCCCACCCCTTTAGCTTCTTAACCTTGAATTATCTTCTGACCATTACTTTCTAGTTAAAAAAAAAAAAATATATATATATATATATATATATATATATATATATATATATATTGTGCCTTTTCCTACTTCATTTTGCTTGTGTGTAGGTGTTCTACTGCATTTAGTTTGCCACATTTGTTACTGCTTGTCAGTAGCCTGATTACACTGATGACAGTATTCTACTGAATTGCTGCTTTATTTGAGATGTTTTTTACTGTTGTGATTATGAGTTAGTTTATCACATTTGCACTATTTTAAAGCAATTTACTGACTAACTGCATTTCTTTACTATTTAACTATATTTCATTGCTATTTACTGCAATTCATTACTGTTTAACTATATTTTACTACATTTCATTAATGTTTAACAAGTCTATATTACGTAATCGAATACTAATGTATTATAGTTTCATAGTTTCATAGTTTAGTACTAGGCTATCTGCCCTGGGGCATTTGTAAGCCTAGCCATAGTGATGTAGCTTTCGCCACCCCATGAAAAGGTACAAAAATGCACAGAATAGATTTAGAATACTGTGCCTCTGTCTAGTAGTGACACAGTGAAGGTCCCCTTATATAATAGAATTAGTTTACTGTGCCCCTGTCTAGTAGTGACGCAGATGTGACCCCTGGGGTAAACTTACGATCTCCCATCCACTCATCAAGATTTCTCTTGAAGAGAGTTAGTGAGGGGCTCTGCCTAACATGAACTGGGATTCTGTTCCAGAGCATGGGAAGCCTCTGGGTTATGAATCTATCCCTCCAGCATGTCCTATTCATACTTGTGCCGAGGTTTAAGTCTTTAGCTCTCATGGTTCTGATGGATTTGGATTTTTTGAGGTGGAGCATGTCCATCAGTTCCTGATTGGACATGGCCTTGTACATCAGGCACAGATCACCTCTGAGCAGGCGGTATGCTACTGAATAGAGCTGGAGTTTCTTTAGTCTGGCAGAATAAGACATATGTTGGAGACCCTTGATCCTCTTGGTGAGGTACTTTTGTGGTCTCTCCAGCTGTTGCAAATGCTGGGTGAGGTACATACCAAATGGGGCATTGTACTCAATCATGGGTCTGATGAGGGAGGAGTATAGGGGTACAATGACGTCCTTGGATCTGGATGTGAATCCCTTCATGATAAGGTGTGCAAGGTAGAATGTCTTTCTAACCACTTTGGCAATGTGGGTGTCAAATGAGAGGTCGCTGTCGACTTGGGTCCCTAGGTCTCTGATTACTTTTTCCGTACTCAGTGGGTTGCTGTCTATGTGATAATTTGTGGGTACTTTGTTTTTCCCAAAGGGGATGACTATACATTTTTTGGCATTTAGTTTAAGGCCATGACTCCGGCACCAGTTGTCCGTTTCTGTGAGACCTTTTTGTAGGATGTATGTGTCTGCTGGTGTATCGACTATGGCGCCTAGTTTGCAGTCATCTGCGAACTTTGTCAGCCACAACCCTCCCATGTTTGCTTTAACATCTGAGAAATAAATGCTGAACAAGAGGGGTCCCAGGACAGATCCCTGTGGGACACCACTTGTGACTGGCTTTGAGTCTGACATTGCTCCAGTGGTTTTAACTTTATGGGTTCTGTCCTTTAGCCAGTTTGCAACCCATCTAGTGACATAAGGGTTTACATTTAAGCTGTTGAGCTTATCTATGATGCCTGAGTGGGGTATTGTGCTGAAGGCCTTAGCCAAGTCCAGGTAGGCTGTATGGACTGCTTTGCCCTCATCAATGGCTCTAGTGACTGTTTTGAAAAAGTCAACCAGGTTCAAAAGGCAGGATCTGCCCTTTACAAAGCCGAACTGGGTGGGATCAGGTGTCTGTAGGTCCCCAATGTCTCTGTTTATGAGTTCCATAATGATTCTTTCCATAGCTTTGCAGACCAGGCTGGTTAAGCTTATGGGGCGGTAGTTCCCAGGGTCTGTAGAGGTACCCCCTTTGTGGACCACTGTTGCTGTACGCCAGTTTTCAGGTACATATCCTGTAGTAAGGCTAAGGTTAAATAGCATTTTTATGTGCAGGTTTAGCTCCTCTTGGAGTTCACGTAGCACGCAACCCGGTATACCGTCAGGTCCCATTGATGCTGTGTTTTTAACTTTGCTGTGGGCGGCTCTCACCTGGACATCTGAGATGACAGGGAGATTACATTCAGCTGGGATAAGTATTTCTGCTTTTGGGGGTGAGGGAAGGGAGAAATTTGCACTGAACCTGTCAGCCAAAATGTTGGCAATATCTGTGGGTTCAGTGTATTTTTTGTTGTGAACTAACTCTGAGCATATCTGAGGGTTTCCGCCCAGGTTTCTAACATAGCTGAAGAAGGCTTTGTGGTTATCTTTAGTGTCCTTAGCGATTTTTCCAAAAGGTAATACTCGACCCGTAAACGTCAAAGTCGTAAAATGTTGAACAGTTACAAAAAATACAAAACCCCACCCAAGCAAACCATTTAAACACTAGAAGCAGGGGAAAATCCCCCCCCCGCACCCCCCACACACCCCTCTACTTAAATATACCAACTCCGAGATCGCCATACAGTGCAGACAATGGAAAACATCCATTTCTGCACTGTACAGAGATCTCCATTGAAATGTTCGCAGTTTTACGACTGCGACATTTACTGGTCGACTATTACATTTTCGAATACATTAGTATTCGATAACATAATATAGACCCTGTTTAACTTTATTTTTTCATACTGTGAGTTCTGTTTTTGTCTGTAATTGGTTAATCTGTGTTTTTTATGAGTTTTATAGTATTCTTAACCCTTAGTTGAGTATCGTAGTCTGGTTACAGGATTGCTGCATCCAGAGCTGTTTGTTTTTGCCTTCTGTGTTTCTGGCAGGAATCTTGTGTTTACCTTCTGTGTTTTATGCAGCCATCTTGTGTTGGTAGGGGCCTATCTTCTTTGCTAGTGAGAGGAGCAGGGCTGCCTGGACCTTGTCTGGCACAGGCTGATTGGTAAAGAAATCAGGGGCTATCTGGATTGGCTAGATTTCTGTGTTATTAGAATCTTCTTTTTTGTGGCATTTAAACTCCATGTTTGAGCTGGTTTGGGCTTGTCTGCACATCACACACCACAGCTGCACTGTTTATAACCCATTGTGAGGTATCCCAGATGCAAATGTTCCCTTAGTAGCACTTGTGTGATCACCTAGTAGTACTCCTCTCCCACCTTCCATCCTTTACCCCCTTAGCTCTCTCTGGCCTCTCTCCCTCAGATTCTGACAAATATGAATGGACAATTTCCTTTGGTTTCTTCTGCCAATCTGGTTGGTATGGGTATCCTGAGACAGTGTAGCAACTGACTCATGTACATGGATAACCATCTACTACTACCATCTAGGAACACAATTTGTGAGAGATGCAATTACATTAAGAACCTAGAGTCTATGTGCTCTCCCTCACAAGCCAGTATATCTGTCACTGAGAAGGCTGTTAACACAAACACCACATTTCAACAACACCTGCACCTACACAACACACACCCACATATGTGGAGGTCCTCAACAAAAACATACCTAAACAAAAGAGACCTTCGAGGAAAACACACATGCAAACTCCACTGCCCACTACACCACACTCCACACATAGCCCACACACCTGTGTCCGACAGCCACTAAGGCTTAAACATAAACCCAACATATTAGTCATAAGAGACTCTAATGTGAGACACACAGATGTGCCCCTCATCAGGCTGGATAAGGAGAACGTCATGGTTAGTTGGTTGTCAGGTCCCAGAATCAGCCATATCACCCATGCACTCAAGTCTCTCAACAACAGGTATTGTTATGACTCTGTCATAGTCCATGTTGGTTTGAATGTGTTGATACATACTTCCCTGGATTATATGAAGACAGACATAATCAAGCTCATTGAATATGTGTCCCAGGCAGGTGTGTTCATAGCCTTAAGCAGCATTCTACCATCACCCAGAATAATGCCTCAATACAAACAGAAAATGATTGACTTTAACATTTGGCTTTGTTTCTGGTGTCATTCCAAGGGGATCCAGCACCTGACAGCCTGGGAAAACATGATCAACAGACCAGAATGCTTTGCCAGAGATTGCCTGCATCTGTCTCCTTTGGGCTTCTGGCAAAGCCTCTTGCCTCGCCTGTAGTGCCATTTTTAGGTGATGACATAAGGTCAAACCTACCAACATGAAAATTTCATTAAAAAGCAAATTGAAGGTCATGCTATTAAATGCTAGGAGTCTAAACATGAAACTGCACTCATTGCAAGCATTCTTAATCCTGAAAGATGTTGACATTTGTGCAGTCACAGAAACCTGGTTCAAACTTGTGGAAAGCACCCCAGCCATACCAGGTTACTCATCCTATCATACAGTAAGACCCCAAACCGGGGCAGCAAAGCAAAAGGAGGTGGAGTTGCAATATAGATTAAAGACATACATACCTCCAGACTGGTCAAACAATATGACACACATTAACTAAAGATGCCCACTCCACATATTTGGACCTCTTCTAATCTATCAAGATTCAACCCTTTACCCTGATTCTGAATGACTTTAACTATCCAACCATCACTACCCTCTCAAAGACAAAAAATACAGCTTCCATGGGACCCGATAACATCCCAGGCCACATCTTACATTAATTCAGGCAGGAATTTGCAGCACCATTAGGCATTCTATTCAACCAAAGCCTGAGTAATGGCTTCATCCCAGCTGAGTGGAGGACAGCCACTGTCATCCTTTTGCACAAAGGTGGAGAATCCACCAGTCCAGGAAATTATAGACCCATAAGCCTAATTAGCCTGATCTGCAAGGCCATGGAACAGATTATCATGGACTTCATTAACAAGAAATTGGCAGCCTCCAAACACTCGATCCCACACAGTTTGTTTTCATCAAGGGGAGGTCATGCCGGCTATATTTGGTCGACTTCTTTGAGACAGTCACCAAAGCCATGGATGAGGGGAAGATGGTGCACATACTTACCTAGACCTGACCAAACCCTTCAATACTATTCCCCACTTGGGTATTGTGAAGGCTGCCAGCCTAGCTATGTAGAATTTTGTAAAAAATTCTATGTCGTTTGTAAATATTAATGGAATCCACAGGCTGTTTACAAATGTAAGAAAACTGTTATATGTTCTGAGCTTAAAAAATGTAACCACAGTGCACCATGATGGAAGAAAACTGATAAGTAAAGGGTTATATGAATGATCTCAAGCTCGGAGACAGAATGTCTGGACTAAGGAAATTTTTCTATTGTCTTAGGACAAGAGTTATTTACTAAATTTTACATGTAAAATGTATTTTATTGCTGTGGCTTCCTGCAGGTGCAGATTACAAAAAGAGATGTAAATTTTAAGTTCTGTGAGCCTGGGAAACTAATCAGAACTGTTAAGAATGATGCAATCTGAAATGACTCAGCAGTACTGTGTTATCAATTTAAGGACAGAAAGAAAGGTGAGCATTTTGGATTTTGTCTGAACCTGAACACATCAACTCACCAGCACTTGCTTTGCTCTGTAAGTAGGATCTTAGTATTTCCTTAGAGGTTTATAGAAATTTAGCCAGATTAGTCTATCTGGTTTCTATATTTATGTCAGGCTATTCTACAGTATTATTTTAATGCATTTTCCTGTGATTTCTAAACTCTGTAATGTCATTGTGTTGAAGTAATAACATTTGTCTTGTGTTTTTTTATTTATTATTAAATAGTTTAAAACTTTCAACTGTGGCTGTTTTGTGTAGAGATAATTTAAGCTCTTAGTGTACATTGCATGCATTCAGTGATACTGTCCAAGCTACTCCAATAGCTTTAGCCCTGGGTCACACTTACTATTTGGATAACAGTAAAATTGCACAGTGAAATTGGTCACCCTTTGGGAAGGACCTTATTAGTAGCTGATAAGAGTAGTTGGTGGCAGTTATTCCTACCTTATAGCCTGGGAGGAGGGGGCATATCTGGAGAACTTGTGCCAGCCTTCCCCAGGAGTGTCTTTGTGTTTGTATATAAACCAAATTTCAAAGTGTGTGTGTGTCAGATACTTGGGCAGGGACACGAAGCACTGGTTGGACAGAGAGGGTACTGGAGGTTTTGGCTTGACTACTCAGCTGAGATCTGGACCCTATAGCTGTGCCAGTAGGGAGTCTTACTGTGGATCTGGAGAGAAAGGGAGAAACCAGCCCCAGATTGACTGTGATATCTGTGTGCTCTTAAGGGAAATTGTACTTTACTGTGTGTGTGTACTTATTATCCTTACCAATGTGCAGGCCCCTCACTTGTGCTAGTTGTGAGGATTGAGGCTCCTTGATTACTGGGCCAGTGCATGGGCGTCACATGTATAATAGATAAACTCTCTCAACTAGGCATCAACCCATATGTTACCAGATGGGTAGCAAAGTAGCTCACTGATAGAACCATTCTGGTCAAAATAGGGGAAGCCACCTCAAGCAGTAGACACATAACAAGCGGTGTACCCCATGGATCGATCTTGGGGCCTCTGTTGTTTAGGATATACTTTTCTGAGGCGCAGACCAAAACCAGTGGGCTATGGCTGATCAAGTTTGTAGATAACTGCAAGCTGTCATCAATTCCCCTAGTGATGTGGACATCCTGCATGAGTGTTTCCCTCGAACAAATGACTGGTGCCACATGGCCTCAAACTGAATACCAAAAAATGTATCATCATCCCCTTTGGGAAGAGTGATGTCCCCACAGGTTATCACATTAAAATAAGGTCCTAAGCATGCAATCAGTTGTGAGTGACTTGGGCACCCAGGTTGATAGCAAACTGACTTTTGACCATCTTGTTGTCTCCTTTGTATGGAAGCTTTTTACATGGCCCACCTCATTAATAAGGGTATCTCATCCAGGGAGAAGGAGGTCATAATATCCTTGTATTCTTCCCTTATAAGAGCCATTATTGAGTACAATGCCCCTTTCAGCATGTACCTTACAAAGCACATGCAGCAGCTGGAGAGACTATAGAGGGTGCTGACCAGGAGAATCCAGGGCCTCAAACATCTACCCAACAGAGACAGGCTAAAAGCTTTGTCAATTTACCCAGTCTCATACAGACTCCTCAGAGGTGACCTCTGTCTGGCATACAAAGCAATCTTAGACCCCACCTTGATGGGACTGCTGCATATCTGCAAGTCAAGCTCCACTCAAGTAACCCGCACACGCAACCTCAACCTGGTCTGTGACATCAATAGGACTTGATATGACAGATTTGTATCCCAGAGACTCCCCGTTCTGTGGAATAGACTCCTCTCCACATCAAGTAGAGTACTTCATTAACCCTCTTTAAGTGAAACCTGGATAACTGGATGGGGAACAGAAAATACTCCCCTGGGATTTCACCTCTCCCCAGTTGGACAGGATCATTGGGTGCTGAATTTTCAGAACATGAGATAAATTCTTGGCTAGACTTGTAAGGGCTTCATGGCCAATAACCTAGTAACTTTCTATGATCCTATGAGTGTCTGCATGTGTATGCCAGGTGAAAATGGTGTGTGAGTGTCTGTAAGAACTCAGCCAATCTCTGTGCCAACTCTACATGCTGGTATGTCAGACAGGTGTGAGACATGCATGGTAGAGGTGACAGTTCATCATCGCTGTACCATACCAGGAGAACTGGTTCTGCTAAGAGTTGCACTGGCACACCCACACCCATGGTCAGATGCACTGCTGCTACCCGAACATGACCAGTGTCTGCTGGATGAGCTGCCCTCATGAGTACAACCAGGACCACGACCCCATGTCATGCCATGTCTGAGTGTGGACATCTCCACCACTGAAGGAGCAGAGGAAGTAATGTCACTATGGGAGCATGATTGGGCACAGGCACATCGACTAACATCAGATAATGTCACTAACCTACACCAATGTGGATGCTGGCCCTCTCAGCAGATGATCCATCACAGACACAGTCCTTTCCAATGTGTAATTCATCTGATCCACTGAATTGGCAACATGGTGAAGGCAGTCATGCATGTCAGTGTGTGCAACATCTACAATTTTAAGCATTTCTTTGGAGGCCCTATTGGAACATGCCTGTGCCTCTATGACAGCCCTAAACATACATTGAGTACAAAGAAAGACACACCTGGATTGGGTGCAGGATGGGTAGCAGGCCTCCTCTAAGCAGCCCCAACAACCCTCCTGCATGGCGCTGTACCCACACATTGGCTATGGCCAGAGTCAACAAGCACTGCAGCCGCAGTAACCATACTACCCTGATTGAGTGTCTCACACTCCACTTGTCCAATATCTGAGGTATCACTGGAAATGTTTGGCATAGATCTACTGGCTTTGTGCAATGGTAATACAGGGAATGGCTGAATGTCAACTTTGGTGTTAGATTCAACCTCTGCACCTCCCAACTGTCCCTCTGTTTGTCACCATCATCATCAGAGCCTGTTGATACTCTGACATCAGGTTGTAAGAGTCCTACACTTCCACTGTCAGGATCACCCGTGATAATAAGCAACAAACACAGGAAAGAAATGAATAGCTACACTAATCCAGTTCAATACATGCTAACAAATGAACTGTGGTGCCGCTATTACAGACAGTACAGCAATGCTCACACAGTCCTGAAACCCACATCACATATATGGATAACATATATATTTCTGTGAACTGTTCATCAGTACTGAAATAAAAATGTTTGGCTTGCCATGTGCAGATGACTCCACACTTCCTAGGGAGGATGGTCCTGAAAGACGTTAAGTAAGGACACCATTATCACAATTAACAGTAACACAGGGGTGAAAAACTTATTGCCCTTTATATGTCAATTAACAATAGATTTAACAGAAACTTGTATGACACACCCACCACAAAGCCAAGCGTAATAAACCAGAATGTGTTAACTGTATCAATCTATTAGTCCACCCCCCAGAAAATTTGATAAACAAACATAAGTATTGATGTCAATATTTTAAAATACAATAAATATTTAACAATTGACATAGGTAAACCTACCTGAAAGCTCCTCCTGGGACATACTTGTCCTCCCTGAAACAGCAGCACCAACATCAATGACATGCTGTTGTGCACTTTTCACTGAGCTCTCTGAATCCCAGACAGTGTCCAGGAACTCTTCATTTAGTGTCAGTGGTGGCTGTATTGCAGACCCCCTTAGACATCTGTCCCCAGGCCACTGCACCTGCTCTCCTCTGTGATGATGAAATCATTTCAGTGGCCCTATGACACACCTGATCATATGTCCTGCTGCAGCCCTCAACAGTGTTGACATCCTCCACTATCTACTGCCAAATTTGCATTCTTCCTGACATATTCCCATGTCACCTCTCAAGCAGAAAGCCACTGTGTTTCCTAAATGCTTTGGCAATGACATCATTCTCAGGATCACTGAAAGGGCGTTTGTGGGGATTGAAACACCTGGTTGCCATAGTCCTAGGTGACATAAAGCACAAAAAAGGATACTACACATAAATATCTGCTTTGATATAACACATAAATAGTAGTTTTTCATTATTACCCATTGGAGAAACAAAAATCTTTCAAGATATTCAAATATAAAAAAGGATTTATAGGTTCATAGGTTCCTAGGTGTTCACTAGGCAAACACCCACAAGGGCCTTTTTAAACCCAGCTATACATTCCAAATCTCTATCAAGTTCTGATACCCTTGATAAGTGTAAACAGGGGGTTGGGAGATTAAACATTTACAAGCAGGGGCCTGGGAGATTAAACATTTACAGGTTGGTTGTGTCCATTAGAGACCTAGATTCCAAATCATGGATGAATTTCCTTTTCCCCATCTAATTGTTCAAGTTGCACTTGAATTGGGTAAGGAAGGAACTCTGCTTCACATGGGTTGGAAGCCTGTTCCATAGATGGGGTAGCCTCTGGGATTCATATCTGTCTCTCTAGCAGGTCCTATTTATATCACAGGCAAGGTTTAAGTATTTAGAATGGGTAATTCTAGTGCTGTTTGTTTTGTGGACATTCAGGAGGTCTGTCAGAGTAGATTCTGACTATGCCAGGCATAGATATCCCCTCAAAAGCCTGTAGGAGACAGAATACAGGGATAGGGACTTGAGGCAGTCTGCATGTGGATGTTTCAATTGTTGGATATGCCTGGTTAGGAACATACCAAAGGGGCATTGTACTCAATGATATGAATGGTGAATGCTAAGTACAGTTGAACAATGACTTCCTTGGACTTAGATGCCATACTTTTGTTTATAAGTTGTGCAATATAGAATGATTTCCTCACTACTGTAGACATGTGCTGGTGAAAGGCTAGATTACTATTTGTGTGTGTTCCTAGGTCCATGACTACTTAGTCAACAGTAAGGGGGGGTGTTATCATTGTGATAGTTACCAGGGGTGGATGACATCCGAAAGGATACTATTATGCATTTCTTGGCATTTAGTTTTAGTCCATGACTCTGACACCAGTTGTTTGTCTGTGTCAGTCCCTCCTGGAGAACATTTGTATCAGTGTGGGATTCAATGACAGCTCCTAGTTTGCAATCATTTGCAAATTTAGTTAGCCAGAGACCATTGCCATTTGCCTTGACTTCAGAGAAGTAAATGCCAAAAAGGAGCAATCCAGGGACTGATCCATGAGGGACTCCACTTGTGATTAGCCTCTTTGGAGGTGGACTCTCAAATTCTAACTTCATGGGTCCTGTCTGTGAGCCAGTTGGCTATCCACCAGGTGACATACGAGTTTGTACCTAATGCCTTGAGTTTGTCAACAATGTCCAAGTGGGGTATTGTGTCAAATGCCTTGACCAGGTCAAGGTAGGCAGCCTGAATCTTTTTTCCATAATCCATTGCTTTGGTTACCTTCTGTAAGATGTTCACCAGGTTGACTAGGCATCATCTGCCTTTGACTAAACCAAAATGGGTTGGATCCACAGTCTGGAGGTTTACTATATCTCTAGTATTTCCATGATAATTCTTTCCACTTCTTAACATATAAGACTAGTGAGTGGGTCTGTAGTTTCTAGGGTCTGTAGATGTCCCACCTTTGTGCAGAGGGATACCTGTTATTCTCCATTTATGAGGTACAAAGCCTGTTTGGAGGCTACAGTTAAATAGTAATTTCAGATGCCCTGATAGGTCATTAGAAGGCATCTTGGAATATTGTCTACACCCATTGATGCAGTGCTCTTGATGTTAGAGACATCATTAAGGACATGTTCCCTAATGATAGTAGGGAGAGTTGTATTTGATGGTATTTACTAAGGGAAGGTTATGGGGGAGACAAGGGTAAAATTGGAACTGAATTTATCAGCCAGGAGGTTTGCTATATCTTCTGACTAAGTATAGGTTCATAGGTTCATAGGTTTGTACTAAGCTAACTGCCCTTGCGAGCCATTTTAAGCTTATCCAAGTATCCCTTGTGAGACTCAAACCCTGCACCTTGCGTTTGTAAGGCAAACACCTTAACCATTAGGCCACCCTCTGGCTCCATTTACAATATGCTTTGCACACAATTGTGTATTGCCTTTGAGGTTAAAGACCTAGCTAAAGAATGCTTTGTGGTTGCCCTTGGCCTGGGAGGCCAAACTTACCTCAAACTTGGCATTGTCCTCTGAGTTGTTTGTTTAGTTTGATGAGGGTGCTTTTATCCTGTTGGGTGATGAACCACCTACTTTTTGCCATGATTTTCTTCCTTCTGTTATACAGCCTGTTGATTTTGAGATTCCATCAGGGTGGCTAGTTTTTTTAGTTAAATCTATATTTCTTCCTGGTGGGTAGAGCTACCTCTATGCAGCTATTAGCATGCTTATACATAGTTTCTGTGAACAGTTCTGCATAGCCAGCAGTGTTCTCAGTGTTTATGGAGGCTTGCAAGTTTGCCAGGTTATCATTTAATAGCAGGAGGTTAGCCTTAGAGTAGTTCCTGAATATTCCATGTTTAGTTGGGGGTCCATGTTTTATTTTTACTTCAAAGGAGACCATTTTTGTGGTCTGACCTTGCCAGGGAAGAGATTACAGTAGGGGGTGTGCAGCACTCTCCAATATTAGTGAGGACCAGATCCAGTATGGTTGCATCCCTGGTTGGTGTATTGGCTATCTGGTCCAGGGAGCTTGTGTTTACAAAATCCAGGAATCTCTGTGCCAGTACATCTGGTGTCTTATAGGATTCCCAGTTAATAGTGGGGTAACTAAAGTAACCCATGAATATAGTATTGGGTTAGATGGTTACTGTTTCTAATATGTGGTTGTAACATATCACAGTCACACACAAAGCAAGGCTGGATCAAAAACAAGGGGTGTAACAATAGTAAAGCAACATCTGCACAAAAATTTTGTCTGTGCCAACACAGAAATGGAACTTGGCTCCCCCACCCCAATGCAACAGCCAAATTACATTTTGCTACCAAACAAAAGAATACAACATCAGCGAACTGTTATGGCTGCTATCAAAAAAAAACCTTTCCCAAAAACACGTGAACACATTTACCACAGAACGTTCATTTTTATGCAATTGCGAGTCATCACCTCTACCTGTGGCACCACTAGCCTAGAGTTGTCTATGGGCCATCCTAAAAGGCTAACACCCCTGTGTCATTGACAATGCAGAACATTTTCATTTTGCTGAAATAACAATAGAAGATTGTAAAGAGAAACAGTTGTAACATTAACACATGATGAAAGTAAGGTTGTGCATCTGAGAAATTAAAATGCCCTGACAAAAATGCCTATGCCATCACTAAACTTTTAAGAAGTGCATACAGATAGAAGTGGCATTTGCTAATGCATAGACAAAAATATTTTTCTAAGTGACATCTGAGCATATACAGTATAACTGAAAAATGTAATCATACCTTATAAAGATCAGTAGTCTTTTGTGCAGATTAATCCAAATTAATAGCAGTCTTCTTCTGTGTTATCCACATAAACAAGTCTCCTCACCTTCATGTTCCCTAGCCACATGGTTCCCTTTTTATAGTTAGATTCAGGCCAGTGAGTATTGTGAATATGCAAATGAGGGTGAGCTCATTAGAATTGCTGAATCACACATTTTTGGCTCCTTGTATCAGATGTAAACAGAGTTCAGGTAATACCTCAGTGTTTGTTGCTAATGGTTTGCAACTGTGAAGGATCACTGATAGGGAGAAGGAAAATATAACAGCAGTCCAGACCCCCTTACCTCCAGTAGGTGTGTCAGCCAGGTTAGACTTAGAAAGTGTAGAAGAAATTGTATCAAGATTTTAAATGTTAATAAGCAACACACATTTCACAGTTTCTGTTCAGTAACATCCAACCTCCCTTGCATTTGTTGAAAATTTTATATTATTCCCATTTAATATTCTCACACATTTTAAGAACAATAATACAAAATGCCTTACAGACTGTGTGTCTCAGATTACTGCTCAGATAACAGAATAAAGAATACCATACAAGAATAAGACAGTGCTGCATTTCTGTAAACAATAGTCATAAATGGTTGTGTGATCACTCTTTACACTACATCTAAAACTAACACATGTTCAAACAACTCAGAAGTGTAGAAGTGCTATATATCTTGTTAATACTGATTTTGGACTTGTTTGTACGTGCAAATATATTCATTCCTACTACAAAGCTATTTCTGTGGCAAAGAGGGATAAAACATCTTTACAATGTTTTGTAGGTTCATTGGTGTGAGAGCTCAAATCCAGATGTGCGTAAAACTTTTATGTGTACTAACTTGTATTTTGTAATGTTGTTTATTTCACATATATTTTAATAACAGTATTTCCATGATGTGTGGCTTAGAGCAAATAGGGGAAACAGGAAAATGCAATAAATGTCATTTAATGTATTTCTATGGCAACCAATACATAAATTACACCTGCAAATTATGTGTGTGTAACACATCTGCTAAACACAGTGTTCCACACAGTATATACTATCTATATATGACAGTTCAAGCTCCACATTTGTCTTTTAAGGGTCTACTTTAATTAAATGAAAGCGGAATCCGTCGAATACGAATCTGTCGACACATAAACAGCAAAACGCGATAACGTCGAACATGCAAAACTGCGAAATTTAAACATCGAAACCACAATAGTCGGCCAACCCCACCACCCGTAACATACTATCTACGCAAACAAAACAACAGAAAACACATACTTACACTAACCAAAACCCTACTACTAACCCTAAATTAAAGCACCAAAACCCCACTTGTAACCCTACACTAAACCCCACATACACAACTATCTATGCACTACCCTTAACCCCTCCCAAACCCTAAGGTCCGTAACTACCGCACACTTACCCTACAGAACTATTCCCACACAAAGTAAATATTCCACACACATACACTTAACAAAACCCTACACTAAACCTTACGTACATTACCTATCTATGCACTTACATTAACCCGCACCCTAACCCTAAGGTCCGTAACTATTGCACACTTACCTTACGGAGTTATACCGCAGACGGGCCAACTATGACAATTCGACATTTCTGATTTTGCTATTTAGTGCATTCAACATTTCTGCATTTTGCTGTTTATGTGTCGACAGATTTGTATTTGACGGATTCTGCTTTTGTTTAATTAAAGTAGACCCATCTTTTAATGATCAAACTTAAGAAATACTGTTCACAAGGATAAAACAGATCTAGCTTTGCTTCTTTCATTTGCTCATCATTTACCACTGTGCAAACCTGGATTTCTGAACCACACATGAAACAGACAGAACACCTGCAGACAGGATGCAGGCATTTTCGAATTCAAAAAGGATGCATTGTTGCATGTTTTGTTTTCCATTGCACAAACCTGCTAAGCAGTGTTGCATGGTGGTTAGCAACCTTCCCCAACACTTGCAGGTCTAGAACTCATGCAGAGAGGAAGCAGAGAGTATACAGATATATTCTATCCTCCTTGTTTTGCCACTGTGGAAACCCACTAAGCAACGATGTGATTAACACTCAGAAGTTAAGAATGAATATGAAAATAAACAACTGTTTTGTAACTATTCATGTGGCAGCTGCTGTAAGTGTAGGGCTGCAATACAGATGATCCTTAGTTCTAATCCAGAAATTTTCAAATATTTTTGCTGTTGTTCCATTTTACTTTATACTAAAATTCACATGAAAAAGTTATTACACTCTCCCAATTTTATTAGGGATTGTACACTCAATTCTATTAAACTCATATGAATTATTTGTGTAAGTGAGGGTATACTGTCTAATATGTTTCTGTAATCATAATTGCATTCTCTGGCCTTGGATGATCTTCATACCACAATAATATTCATACACAGGGGGGTGTATAAAATAGGACCCTGTCAGGTCACACGCATACACGGTTAACCCCCTCAGTCTGTGATGTGTATTGATATGTAAATAAAGAGTAAGCCTGGGAAACACTTCTTCTGTGGCAAAGATGAGAAATCACCACTGTGGAAGAATTTTTTTGTCCCTTATGCATAGGTTTGAATCCCACATTGTAAAAATCTATTTTGTCAGTGTGTAAAGCCACACAAAAAATGCATCAGGTCATAAAATGTTTGCCCCCAGTACACATCTGCAAAGTTAAATCACCTATCAGTTACAGCAGCAGACAACCCTCAAACTAATGTCAAGTGTCAAATTAACCTTCCAATTTCAAAAACTGCTTTCTTCTCTGTTTGTCATTATTGGTCTCTGCTTAATGTTGTGCAAACATGGTTGGCATCATTGTTCATATTTCTGCACTATCGGGAAATGCAGTAACACATATTGACAGGAAATCACTCATTATTATTGTTGTTTCTCTCTGGTTAGAAATGTCTCATGGTAGATGGGAACTCCTGCAGGAGGATTCACTGGCTCTCAGTACAAGTCTGAGGCCTGGAATGGTCTGCCCAGGGATGTCTCCAGTGTAACTGGCATTCCAGATACTAGGGAAATGGGTCTATTGCTCGCCATTGAATGGCTAACCACTGAATGGCTGAACATCAAACAATAAGCATTGAAGGTTCACTCACCGAACTTCCATTTCATCGACAGGGTAAGTAACTATTTACTTATTTTTATTTATTTGACATTTTTTTACCACGATTGTCTGACTGGACACCAGGTGTCCTTTTTCAGTGGAGTCCTGGAGAGAAAAGCTCCACAGATTACAGAGTGTTTTAATAACAATAGTTAAAAAAGTTTGACAATGCTAACAATAGTTATAGAATTAACAATAGTTTAGAGAGTTTGAGCAGCTGAAAACTAAAAACAAAAAAACTCCAACAAATGAAAACAAAAATGAAGCAGGAAACCAGGCTCCACACAAATATTTAATAAATTAAGCACTTTTGTCCGAAAATATAAAGGACTTCATCAGAATAACTACTAAATCTAAAATCACAGTATTAATACCCACTTCAATGAACAAAACTCTCTCCCCTGAATTAACATTTCCAAGGCAACTGAAATAATTACATGACATCATTCTCATAAAAGTTTCATATAAAAAGCAAGCAGTATCAGAAGACACAGAACCAAAGGAGGGGGAACCAGATGGATCACTCAATGTGAGGGCCCTATCTGCATCAAGAACAACAGATGAATACATACAGCTACAGAGGGAGGAACAGGGGGGAGGGGTGCATTGAATGAATGGAGGGGCAGATAGTGAATATTGTTCACAATGAAGAGGGTGATTTTAAAATTTACAATTCTAGTGCTTGTGAGATTGATGTTTCCTGGGCTAACTTATTTGAAAGAGGTATGATGTTTGTACCTACTAGGAATGCCCAAGTACACAATGTATTGTTGCAATTTAAATTGTTTTTGAGAAAACTGAATTGTGCCTTTATTCAGAAGTAGAACAGAAGGAGAGGGCCCTTCTACAGTTAGTCTGGATGTTAGGAGGCCTAGCATGTTTATTCTCCCTTATCACCCTATGGTTACATTGTTTGAAAAACTATGTTAATTCATAATTTGGAATTACTTGAATTCACCTGCTGGTTTTATTACTGAGTGTAACTTGACTGCAGAGGAGAATGAATTATTAAAGGACATTTTTAGTTATAGACAACTAAGAATAATGAAGCCGGATAAGGGTGTCGGCTTAGTTGTAATGGAGTGTATTCATTGTGTTAATAGGATACTTTCCATGCTGTTTTCAGACACCTATGAAGAGGTGACCTTAAACCAGTTACATATAGCATAAAGGAATATTGATAGCCTGTTAGAGGTCATGTTATTAAATTATATCACTAGAAGTGTTAAACCTTGTGAAAGTGCCTTATTCTAAGACCCCCACCATATTTGGCATCCCAAAGATTCATAAGATTATTACTGATCCACCATTAAGGCCTATAATTGACACAAAAATCTCTAAAACATATTGCTTGGCTAAATATATTGCTTTCCATACTCAGGACATTTTTAAGAACAATCAATGTATTTTGAAAGATTCAAGGAATTTCCTGACAAAATAGCTTTGGTTGAATTTAACCAGGAATACTTTTTGTTGCACTGGATTTTCAGGATTATGGTGGTGTTGTGGTAGCGTTGTCGCCTCACAGTTAGACGTTGCCCATTCAATTCTCAGTTAGAGCGTCTTCTGTGTGTCGACATGCGTGGATGGGCGTTCCTTCGTTGAAGGTTGTGCATTAGGCCCGGCAAGCCAGCACGTAAAAATCAACTGCCAATCATTAGCAGACCGGAGTTCCACTGTGGTGACCCCTAACCAGGAAAAGCCGAAAGACAGTTATACTCTGTGATACTTCATGAAATAGGAGTGGACTGGTTTTATAAATATCTTTGCTGTTATGTCAAGGTCAACAATGAGATAGCTTCAGTGTTAAGGTCTTTTATGGAAATGGTCCCTCATAATAATTACTGTGTTTGAAAATCATTTGTTTAGGCAGAAAACAGGGGTGGCTATGGGTGCATAGATGCCCCTAAGTTTGCCAATGCTGTCCTTGCTCATTGGGAAATAAATTATGTCCTGGATTCAGAGTTTAAAGACTGCTGGGCCTCCTATGGTAGGTACCTTGACAATTTGATTTTTGTATGGAAGGACAGCATGGATAAACTACATAGATTTATTGATTATCTTAATAAGACTACCCATATTCTTAGATTTACTTTTGATGTGCAAGGAGACATGGTTAATTATTTAGATGTGACCATCAGCAAGAATTATGAGATGGGGAGGTATGAGTCCACTTTGTACAGGAAGCCTTCTTACTCTAATGCCTTGTTGTATTTTTCAAGTATGCACTCCATACATCAGAAAAAATCTCTGGTCTAAGGCCAATTTGTGCTTTTTGCAAGGATAGTATCGAATGACAGGGAATTTAGGAATGAATGTGAAGTACTTAGTTCCATGTTTAGCATTATAGGCTATCCTGATGATTTTTTAACTGTAATTTTTTCAGAGGTTAATAGGAAAAGATATATAGGACAGTTCACCCCATTACTTAGGGGAGGTAGTATGGTTACTGATCTTAATCAAACTCAAAGTACTGACATGGAAGTTTTGAGAGAGCTTTGGTTTTAACATATAATATGAATTTTTCTGAGCTGGAGTCTATTATTAGAAAAAACTGGAGAATATTTTGTGTAGATGAGCAATATAAACAGTTTGTGGGGAAAAATCTGTTATCATGTACAAGAAGAACATGTGGTTTAATCATTTATTAGAAAATGTTGGTACTAAGCTTGGAGTTGGAAAAATGGCCAAATGTGGCTATTCTTCCCAATGTCCATTCATTGCTGAAGGCAAAGAATTCTATCTGGAAGGGTTTCTTAATATTAAGGTACAGGGTAAATTCCAGTGTGGTAGTAAAGGGGTTGTTTACTTGGCCCTGTGTAAATCCTGCAGTGCATTCTATGATGGAAAAACTAAACTGAGCCTTAGAAAGAGTATTGGCCAGCATATTTACAATATCAGGAAGAAAAATGATAAAAACGCATTATTTAAGCATGTGGATTCCAACACTACACATTAATTCAGATTTGTGCACATAGACCAGGTGGACTTGGGGCAGAGGGGTGGACCTAGTGATGATTTTTTAGAATTTTTAGAATTGAAGTAGCAGTTAAAAACTAATGCCACAGTTATGCCTAGTCTGAGTGATGCAATGTCCCTAAGTAGTGTCTTGCTGTTAAAGGAAGCTTATTTTTTGTAGATGTAGGGTTGTTTTGTTCTGTATGTTTTACTGTATATATTATTATACTGAGGTTAGTTTACAGCATATTTGCATTTGGAATTTTATTGTGTATAACAAGTAGTGTTTTTATACGTACTGCTTGCTTTTTATATGTAACCTTTATGGGAATGATGTCATGTGATTATTTCACTTTCCTTGGAAATGCTAATTCAGTGGAGGGTTTTTTTGTTAACTGAAGTGGGTATTTATACTGTGATTTTAGATTTAGTATTTATTCTGATGAAGTCCTTTGTATTTTTGGATGGAAGCGCTTAATTTATTAAATATTTGTGTAGAGTTTGAGCAGTTGTTATCAGAAAATTCAAAGTAAAAATAGTTAGCAAGGTTTATCAGTGTTTAACAGTAGCTTTAATAATAAGCAATAGATAGAGTTTGACAAGTTGTTCACAGGAAATTGCTCTCATAGACATAGCAATTAAGCATAGGAATAGTATATATACAATCAACTTAATAGAAATGAAATTGTACTAGATATTTACACTGTGTTCAATTTGCCTGGTGGTGTAGTATAAGACAGTATAAAAGTAGTTAATAAGGGGGACTGGAGTAGTAGGCTGGAGAAGGTGGATTCATAGAGGGTCATTGCAATTACATAGATAGTTTTCTTGAAGGTGTGATTTAAGGAGTTTTTTGAATGTAGCTCTGTGGTTTTGTAGCCAGAGTTTTGGGGGTAGTGCGTTCCATAATTCTGCAACTTCATAAGGGAATAGAGATTCCCCTGAGCTGTTTTTACATGGATTGACTTCTACTAGAGCTTTTTTGCTAGGTCATAGTTCCCTGTTGGTGCTGTGGAAGTTTAGTAGACCTGGTAGGGCAGGAGTTTTGTCTGGGTGGTACAGTACCTGATGGGCTAGGTTGAGTTGGTGGTAGTGAAGAAGGTTTGGAAAGTCTATGCAGTGTAGCTTATGCAGGGAATGAAAGTGGTACAAGAGTGATTTAGCATTGGTTGTGAGCCTAGCTATTTTGTTGTAACACATTGATAGTTTGTTAAGGTTGGTCTTATTAAGATTTGTAATACTGGAGATGCATAAATTAGGGCTGATAGGAGGTGAGTTCTAGCTATGGTAGCTCTGGATTCTGGGGTTAGAAATTTGTTGATATGATAGAGATAACCTAGCTTTTTATGGACTTTGGAGATGGTTAGGGTTATGTGTTTATTGTATTTAAGCTGGTGATCAATTTTAATTCCAAGTAATTTGGCTTTGGGGACAAGAGTTATGGGGGTGTTATTGGCTGAGAGAATAGAGAAGGTGGAGTCTATAGTCTTTGTTGGGCTGAATAGTAGTTAATGTGCATTTTTGGAGTTAAGTATTAGATGAGAATTGTTTAACCAGTTTTCTATTTCAGAGAAGGATTCTTGGGCTTGGGTTTGTAGCAGTTGGATGTTGGGTGCATTGCAGATGAGGGTAGTTTCAGCTGTGTATTGAATAATGTTGGCTTTTGTGGTTGCTAGGTGGAGCTGGTCTGTAAAAATATTGAATAAGAAGGGACCAAGTATGGAAGCTTGTGGAAAGACACATTTGACTGGGAGTGGGGGTGGGGGTTGGGGAGTTGTGCCATTTAACAGATTGAGAGTGGGTGCCTAGGTAGCTACTGAACCATTGTAATGTAGAATTATCAAGGTTGAGTTTGGATAGGGTGGTTAGTAGTTTATTGTAGGAGATTGTGTCGAATGCTTTTGATAAAACTAGGACATGGCAGACACAAATTTTCCTTGTTTTCTGTATATGTTTATGGTATTGCTAAAGCTAATGAGGACAGTGGTGATGCTATGGCCAGGATGAACTCCGTGTTGAGTTTGGGAGAGTAGATTGTTAGAAAGTAGGTGAGAGAAGAGTTGGTGATGGATACATCTTTCTAGGATTTTTGAAAGGGGTGAAAGGATTGTGATGGGGCAGTAGTTGAATACGTCAATGGATGGGCTGCCCTTGTGGAGGGGGATGATATATGAGGTTTTCCATAAGGATGGAACATGGTGTTCATTGATGAATCTATTTATTAGTACAGAGAATGGGTAGGCTATGGCCCGAGATGCAAGCTGTGGGAATTTAGCTGGGAGGTTGTCGGCAGCAAGAGTGGTTGGTTTGAGTTTGGTTAGTAGTTTTTGGAAGGCTGATGTAGATACTGTTTAAGTGAAAAGGGGATACTATTTGGTGTTGATGGTTGGTGGAGTGATGGAGGGGTTTGTGTCATTCATAAGTTTAAGTATGGAGGAGGTAAAATAGTTGTTGAAGTTGGATGCTATGTCAAGACTGGTACCTTCTATGTTTGGTTGTGGTGTGGACATTTTTCCAGTTTGGTGAATATTGTTCACTGCAGTCCAGGACTTGTGTGGGTTGTTCCTGTATTTATTTTGTATGATTAGGTATTGATTTTGTTTGTACTGTGGTGGTGGTGCTGCAGTAGCATTGTCGCCTCACAGGTAGACGTTGCACGTTCGATTCTCAGTTAGAGCGTCTTCTGTGTGTCGACATGCGTGAATGGGCGTTCCTTCATTGAAGGTTGTGCGTTAGGCCCTGCAAGCCAGCGCGTAAAAATCTACTGCCAATCATTAGCGGACCGGAGTTCCGCTGTGGCGACCCCTAACCAGGAAAAGCCAAAAGACAGTTTACACGTATTGATTTTGTTTGTCTAGCCTAATCTTTTTTTTTTTTGCCTAAGTTCTAAGTAGGTTTGTCTGGTTGTGGTTGTTTTAAGTTGTTGCCAAGCTTTCTAGGCTTCATCCCTTTCTTTTAATAATGCCTTTGTGGTTTTAAGTAACCCAGGAGCAGGGTTGCTACATGTTCTAATTGTCTTTACTGGGGCTAGTTGGTTTAGGATGGTTAGGAATGTTGAATTAGAGTATTTAACTGTTCTGTCCAGGGCTTGTCCAACACTTCTTGTCCAACACTTCTCTGTCTCACACTCAGAGGTGTTTCAAACCCCTCTTCTCCACTGTAGTGTGTCTTACAGTTGGCAGATATAGTATGTGAGGTATGGGTGCTGAAACCTAGGCTCTAGGGTCATTAGTCTAATAACCTCCTATGATCCTATAACTAGTACCATTTTATGTGACATACAATGCATTATCACAGTAATGAAGTACTTTATATTTCTCTGTACTTTTACATATAAGTATACTTCTTAGGATTTGCAAACTGTAAGTAATGATTGCTCAAAGTAACTATTACAATGTGCATATATTGCACACATGCTTTGTTAAGTTATACAGATTAACCCTTAATACTATTTTTTTTCTATGTGTCATCAAAATGTTTTCATGTCATTCATCTGTGAAAAATCACAAAACACTTTACAGCACAAGGATGTAGGCCAACTGCCATGGCTCAGCCTACCCCCACACCACCAGCTACTGCCCAGTGTGTCTGGGATACAACCTGGCAGTACTGCCTCCACTACCCCTTCATTACCTGGACCTCCACATCAGGGAGCACTAGCCCGGAAGCTGGGAGTACTGGCGTAGATGATGACTTTGTCACCCAAGAGGAGTTGCCAGGGTTGATGCACTGGGTTATGCAGAGCACCATGGGTACATGTCTATGCTGGATGGAGAGGATGCTTTCTTTCATGGTCTGCATATTCAAGCACTCCAACAGCCAGCAGAGTATGAGGACAGTGATGACAATCCTGCAGGTGAGAACTAGATTCTCACTCTCTCCATGTTTGATGGTCATAGGCCTCTGTTGTCCACTCCTTAACCCCAATCATATCATAGAGTCCCCCAACATGTCATATCCCTCTCCGTCCCTATCTCTTGTCTTGTTTGTCTTGTCTGTCTGCATATGCTTCCTCACCAGCCCTGCTTGCCTGACCCAGAAATAACTACCTCCCTTAACTCATTCACTACAATGGAGCTCACCAAATTCGCACTGTGACTTCCAATGGATGGAGCCTAAGCCTTTTGACAGAATCAAATGATGTCCTCACATAGGTTCATAGGTTCATAGATAGGTACTAGGCTATCTGCCTGAAGGCATTTATATGCCTAGCCAGAATGTGTTGGCTTTCACCCCCCCCCCTTACATTAGTTCCCTGTGCCTCTGTCCAGCAGAGTCACTGAAGTGATCCCCGGGGTAAACTTTCTTTTTCCCATCCACTCGTCAAGATTTCTCTTGAAGAGTGTTAGCGAGGAGCTCTGCCTAATGTACATTGGAATCTTGTTCCAAAGCATGGGAAGTCTCTGTGACAGTAATCTATCCCTCCAGCATGTCCTATTTATTGTTGTGGTGAGGTTTAGATCCCTAGAGCATGTGGCTCGAGGGGATAAGCTTTTCTTTAGGTGGAGCATGTCCATCAGTTCTGGGTTGGACATGGCCTTGTATGTCAGGCAGAGATCACCTCTGAGTAGATGGTATGCAACCGTGTAGAGCTGGAGTTTCTTCAGTCGAGCTGCATAGGGCATCTGTTTGAGGCCAGTGATCCTCTTGGTGAGGTACTTTTGTGGTCTTTCCAGCTGTTGCAGGTGTCTTGTAAGATACATCCCAAATGGGGCATTGTGCTCTATGATGGTTTTGATTATTAAAGTAGTATAAAGTAGATAAATGCGTAAAATATTTAACATAAAAATAACGGTGTTCAGCCTACAGCATAAATACTAATATGTCATAAATACTAATACTAATAATGGAAGCGAGACACTTCCTAATCAAAGATTACCTATGGATACATTGTATCTTGCCTGCTTTCAAGCAAAATAACTAATATAATGAATATAATAAATATAATAAATGAATATAATAAATGTAGTGAAATTAATACATACATATACTAAATGTAGTGAAATTAATATGCATTTATCTATTTTATACAGTTTAATAATCAAAATATTGGGCTTTTTTCTTTCACTTTCAAAGCCTGCTATTATTACAGTCTCGGTGTAAGAATTTTTTATTATGTTAATAGAGAATTGCAAATGTACCTTAGTTAGCTGCGATCTGTACCTTTAAGGAGCTAAAGGGAGAGCAAGGGGCGTAATTAAGTGCTTCAATGCTGGTATTTAAACTCACTTGTAATGGTGTGAATGTTTTGCTTGTCTGAAGAAGTTAGTGCAAGGTACTAACAAAAAGCTTCTATAGTGGCTTAATAAAATTTGTTTTTCATGTTTTTTACGTTTTGGACTGGCCTGAGTCAAGTTCTTGGCTTTTGAATTAGCGGTGGTTTTAGCTAGTAGATCGGGCAAACCCGCTGCTCCGGGCTGCACTATGGAAAGTGTGCATAAGTATGTATGACTTACTACACATCTGATTCTTGCAGGCTTCTCAACATCTTCTCTCAAACATCCATTGCTGATGTCATCCACCCCCCTTGCAGCCTTGTAAGAGTCAGACTTGTGCCGTGGCACTTGTTTAAAGTACCGAGTTCTCTATTCCGTATACTTAGATAGGTAGGTGTTATATTCTCACTGAAGTTAATTGCGTGTGTGTGTGTGTGTGTGTGTGTGTGTGTGTGTGTGTGTGCGCGCGCATGTGTGGGTGTGTCTGTCTAGTCAGAAGACAATAATTGTGTATCCTGCAGTCACTACTACTATCCCATGGAGTACCAATATTTTGAAAGTTGGATATGCATACACATCCATTTCATGCAGGCCTCCCAACATCTTCTCTCGAATATCCAATGTGATGTCATCCACTTTAAAATGTCCTGCAACTTTTGAAAGTCAGACTTGTGCCATGGAATTTGCATAATGTACTGAGTTCTATAGTCATGTACTTACTTAGGTAGGAGTTATAATCTCACTGCAGTCAACTGGTGTGTGTATTTGTACATGTGCTTGACATTAGAGAATGTATTTTACACTTGCATGTCAGATACTGTTATTACCATCTTATTCTCACCAGACACTGCTGATGTCATCACTTATAATATGTTGTCCAACACTCTCCAAGTCAGACTTGTGCCATGGTGCATATGTTAAATACAGAGATCTCTAATTGATGCACCTTAGATAGGTAGAGGTTCTGTTCTCACTGCAGTCAGTTGGTGTGTGTGTGTGTGTGTGTGTGTGTGTGTGTGTGTGTGTGTGTGTGTGTGTGTGTGTGTGTGTGTGTGTGTGTGTTTGTGCACTTACTTCACATTGGAGACAGCATTTTCCACCAGCATGTTGGACACTGCTATAACATTTTCCTCTCACCAGATTCATTAGCTATAGTTGTCTTTCAAGCATGTTCTGTTAATGTCACATGGTAGCTTAAAATCCCTAGAGCGAGCAACTCTTGTCCCATTATATTTGCAAATGTGCAGCATTTCCATCAGGGCAGAGTCAGAGATAGGCCTGTAGGCCAGGCACAAGTAACATTATCCTATACAATACAGAGTACAGTGACAAGGTTTTCAGTCTATCCATGTACATTATGACATGGTTTGTAGGCCTTGGATTTTCTTGTTGAGAAACCTCTGTGGTCTCTTCAGCTGTTGCAGGTGTCTGGTGAGGTACATGGAAAAGAGGGCATTGTATTTGATTAGTTCTCTGATGAGGGTTGAGTACAGTTGTTTTCTAACATCATCAGACCTGGATACAAAGGCCTGACTTATGAGGTACATACTGTATAAGGCTTTCCTTACAACTGTGGAAACTTGGTGGTCAAAATTCAGATTATCTACCTGTGTTCCCATGTTTTGCACCACTGAGTTTGGGGAGTATTATCAATGCTATAATTAGCAGGGAATTCTACTTTGCAAAAGGCAAAAATAATGGCACTTTTTGTGTTTATTTTCAGACCATGTGGCTTTGACACCAATCATTTTTCTGTGTTAGCCTCTCTTGTAATATGTTTACATCTTTGGTGGATTCAATGATCACACCCTCTTTGCAATCATAAGCACGTTTGGTAAGCCAAATGCTGTATTCTTTAGCCTGGACTTCTGAAACAATAGATTCTGAGCACTAAAGGGCCCGCACAGATCCTTGTGGTATGCCACTGGTGATGGATCTACTGGTAGAGGTTGAGTCACCAGCTTTGACAATATGTGTTCTGTCAGTGAGCCAATTGGCTAACCGTCTAGTGATGTATGGGTTAATCCCCAGCTGGCAGAGTTTCTCAGTAATATCTGGGGGGGCACTGTGTCAAAACCCTTGGACAGATCAAGATAGGCGGTATGCACTCTTACCTTCATCCAGTATTTTAGTGACTTTCACTAAAGTGTCTACTAGCTATAATAATCATGATCTACCCTTAATAAAGCCAAATTGAGTTGAATCTAGAATTTGAATGTCACCTATGCCCTTGTTGATAAGGTGCATGCTGATTCTTCCCATGGTCTTGCAGATGAGAGTGGTTAGAGTTATAGGTCTATAGTTCCCAGGGTTGGTTGAGTGCCCCCCCCCCTTTGTGCAAGGTGATTACTGCTGTTTTATCCACTCCACTGGAACAAAGCCAGGTCACACGTTATGGTTAAAGAGGATGGTAATTTGTTCCATTAGGTCCTGTTTTAGATTGTTTAGTAAGCAGCCTGGGATATTATCTGGTGCCACTGAGCTTTTCATCCTTGGAGACCGCAGATATAACCTGATGTCTAGAGATACAAGGCAGTGGACTGGTGTCAGGTATGCTTTGGGGTATGGCTGGTGGGACCAGGGGTTTGAACTTTGCACCAAATATATCAGGTTGGCCATTTCTTCTGGTGCAGCTTCATGTTTAGACTCTAAGCATTAAACAGTGGAACTTTAAATTTACCTCCAGTGGATGTTGTTGTGTTGCAACTTTTGTTGCTTTCACATTGACTAACAATAGCACGATGGGAGTGGCAAGCACCTTTGTCAGTATCTGACAACTTAGAGGGCACAAGTTCAGACCATCTTTGGCAAAGATGCATGGCTTGTTGACCATGTAATCCCAGGCTGAGAGATACTGGACCCCTTGCACTTGACTCCAGAAGCTACACCAGTTGTTGAAGTCCATCAATTTTGTTTATATTATGGCATCATCCTGGTTGAAGGTAGAATGCTATTATTGATTGCTTTACTGAGGGTCACATGAGAGGTTGTGTTATGCATACATTTGGGAGTATAGGTGTATAAATATTTGTAAGATCTCTTCTCTAGTGTTATAAAACTTATCTTGATATGAAATTTCAGTTATTAAGAGAGAAATTTTATTTACAGTTATAATCTTTCTGAGAAATTTGGAAGGAGCTTGGGCCCTATCCTAATATTTAGCCAATGTTTTTCTTCCATAGAGTGCTTGTTGTAATGCATGAAGTAAGTAAAGTTCTTTCTGTAGTTCGGTTAATTGTTCCGTTAATTCAGAATTATAGTTTAGATGTAGTTCATGTTCTATTTTATAAATCATGCTTTTTATTAAATCCTCTTTGGATTTATTTGATTTTTTTGTAGTAAGAACCTTTACTTATACGTATTCCTCTAATTTGAATATTTATAGCATTCCATTGAATGTCTAGAGGAATTTGAGAATAAAAGAAGTTATTCAGGAAATGTTGAAATAATGAAATGATTTCTGTCCTAATATCTTCTTTCTGCAGTAGGTTAAGGTTTAAAGACCAGTTATAACTGTTAGTCCCTAGTTTACAAGTATTAGACCAGTTTATATTAAGAGAAATTCTGCAGTGATCTGAGAAAAACCTGGCTTATACCTGATAGGTAATATCAGCAGTTAAAAATATAGCAGATACTAGAAAAAAGTCTAGTCTAGCCCATGTTTTATAGCAATGGGAATATTATGTATAATTAATATAATATTTAAGGGTAGTTTTATTGTTTTGAAAGTTAGAAAGGTCAAAAAGACTAAAATCTGTTTTAAGTTCTTTTTTTTAAAAAAAAAACAAGTTTATTGTTTTTAACATACAAAATAAATATCATAACAATTTTATACAAGCAATTAAAATAGAAATAGTTATAACATTCAATAAAATAACCAAAGTATTTACAGAGACATCCACTACAAACCAAATCAATTGATTAAACTATAATGACATGCTAATGAAATTAAGATTTTTTTAACAGGTTTTGTAAAGTATCCCATATAATATAATAAGATGTTTTTCTAGTAGTTCTTGATTTTATTGTCATCAATTCCATATGGCACACTTCAGTCATAACATTTTTAAATTCATTAAATGAAGGAGGGGTATCTGAAATCCAATTTCTGGTTATTATTTTTCTAGCTACTGCTAGAATAGACCATAATAAGGGAAGTTTAACTTTTTTAACACTTTTCGGAACAGGAGTGTTAAATAATATAAGTGATTTAGAAACAATAAAATTATCTGTGAAAAGGGCCTGCAAAAAATCATTGATTAACTTCCAATATTCCTTCAGTTTTATGCAGTCATAAAACATATGTGGTCAATCAGCATTTATTTCTACATTACATCTTTTACATAAGTTGTCTTTATTATTTATTTTATTCATCATTAAAGGTGTATAGAAGGATCTATGTAAAAATTTCCAAGTAAAAAAGTCTCCAATTAATCGAAGAAGTAGTTTTATAAGCAGATTCTAATATATATTCTTTATCTTGTTATTTTGGTGATTCACCATTAATGGAAAAGAAATAATTCCAATAGGTATCTGAACTGTAATGAGTTTCTTCTCTGATAATTTTATGTACGTATGAGAGTTTACCTTTATCAGAAACTCTATGTTGTAAATTTAATATCAAGTAATCAATCAGTATTGGAACAGATTCTTTAACTGTTAAAGACATTAAATCAATTTTATTAATAAGATGTTGTCAAAAAGTCTGAATTTCTAACCAACATGTTTCTCTCAAATCAAATTCTTGCTTTAAGAAGTCTAAATTTTTTTACTTTATTATCAGACAGCAACTGATACCAATACTTTAGATCATTCTCTGTGACTAAAAGAGTTCTTTCAGAGGTGGTCTACAAAAGCATACCTTGTGTATATATTATAGGAAATAGAATAAAATTCCATTCCTTATACTTAGGATGCATGAATATAAAATTACGATAACTGATAATAATGTTTAATGGGTAACTAACTATATTTTTTGGTGTAATAGATGAAGTACAAAATTCTTTTAATAACCATAACATGGGGTTGTTTACAATAATATTTTTATGTATTAAAGAGATTTTCATGAAGTGAATGCTAATTAGTTCCCAGTAATCTTTCCATCTTGCAACATATGACTGATCTATTAACAAAGTAATAACTTTTATAATAGAAGATATAGTGTATAAATTAAAGTCTGGAAATGAAATGCCCCCTTCAGACCAGCTATTAGTATGTTTCTTTAATGCAATCCTAGGTCTATTAGGTGCCCATAAGAAATTTAACATTAGTGAATTCAATTTCTTAATAATTATTCTTGTAGGTGAGAGTATTATTGATTGTATTAAGTATAATATCTTATGGAAAACTATCATTTTAATAATTGTGAGTCTCTCTTCCATGGTAAAAAACATATTGTTTCAGCTATTGAAAAGATTTTGTATATTAAGAAGACAGTTATTATAATTATTATGTATAATAGATTTGATATCTTTAGTTAATATTATACCTAAGTAAGTTATCTGACCTGAGATGGGTATATATTTGTTAAAATCATTAATAAGGACATTTTTTCGTGTGTATATTGGTAATATTTTAGTTTTTTCTTCATTGACTATTAAACCAGAGATATTTTTAAAATCCATCATTTTATCAAATAAGGACTGCATAGAAGAGTTAGAACCTGCTGATGTAATTAGAACATCATCTGAAAAAAGTTGAATTTTAGATATTGTATTTTCATCTATACCAAATCCTTCTATATCAGTACTGTTTCTGATCAAATTAGCCCAAGGCTCCATTATTAAAGTAAATAATAGTGGAGAGAGTGGACACCCTTGTTTTGTTCCTTTTAAAATGGGTATTTTTTGTGAGACATATGTTCCTATCTTAATGTAAGCCAGTGCTCCTTTATATAGATGTTCAATTAGATTTACAAATGCATCAGAGAAATTTGTGCACTTCAGTAAGATAAACAAATAGTCCCAACTTACTGAATCAAATGCTGAACTTATATCAAGACTAATAAGTGTTAAATCTTTCTTTTTCCTATTTGCAAAATCAATTAACGTTAAAGTTCTCCTTATATTATCAAAAGTATTTCTATTTACAATAAAGCCTGTTTGATCTATATCTATAATGCCTGGGATGATTGTCTTTAATCTATCAGCAAAAATACTCATAAACATTTTATAGTCAACATTAAGTAATGAAATAGGTCTATATGAAGTGCATCTGGTTGGGTCTTTATTGGGTTTTAAAATTGGTGAAATAAATGTGTATTGCCAAGATGGGGAGCTGTTAACTCATTTTGGGCCAAAATAAAAACCTTATGTATTAATGAGTAAGTACTTTTGGGAAGAATTTTATAGATCTCTGGTATAATACCATCATTACCTGGTGCTTTGTTTGATTTAAGCTTGTTTATTTGTGTAATAACCTCTGTATATGAAATATTTTTATCCATTAGTTTAGTCTGCTGTTTATTAAGTTTTTTGTTCATATTTGTAGTTATAAATTTCTTTATTTTATCTTTAGGCTCCATGTTAATGTTATTATGATTAATTTTGAGAAAGTGATTTCTAAATTCATCTAATATTTCTAGTAAACTAGAAACATTCTTTTTTTTTCTTTGGAGAGAAAATTTCTTTGATATGATTTTGTTTATTCAACCTTTTTGTTTTAATTTTAAGTCTATGTAAGTATTTGGGACTTATTGAGTAAGACAAAAACTTATATTTCTCTAATGTTATTTTAACTTTATGAGTTAAGATTTCTTTGTACTTCTCATTTAATTTATTTATTTATTTCTTCAATGACTTTTTTGTCCATAATATTATCTTTATTATTATGTTTGTATGAGTCTAATTTGGTTTGAATATCTAGTAATTCCTTGTCCCAAGATTTCCTTTTATTATTATACCATCTGATACTTTGTCCATATAAATATGATTTTAAAGCATCCCAAACATAAATAATGGAGACTTCAGGCGTATTGTTTAAATCTAAGAAATGTTGCACTTCTGAAAGTATATAATCTTTATAGTCTTTTAGTTGAGTTAAGTATGCTGGTATTCTTTTGATCTGAACATTGTAAGTACTTTTTATCATAAACTCAAAGACAATTGAATTATGATCTGATATAGGACACAAAATGATTTTAGAATTAATTAAGTCTGTTACCATCTGGTTAGAAATAAAGACTCTATCTATTTTTGAATAAGTTTTATATCTGTTAGAAAAAAAGTGTATGGTAATGATTTTGAATCTATCTGATTATTAATATCATTCAAATGATATAAATTAACAAAATCCTTTAAATGTTTTGCATTAGATGTAATTTTCCTTTTTCCTATAGTAGTAGTATCTTTTTCATGTAGGATACAATTAAAGTCACCTGCTAAAATAATATCTCCTATAGAAAATGATATGATCTTATTGAGATGGTGTTTCACTGTATTAATGCCAATTCCTGGTATCCAATATACATTGATTAATGTATATATCTTTCCATTGATCTGAATTGTAACCATACAAAACATTCCTTTATCATCTTTATAAGACTTAATAGTTTTAGGTATGGGCATACTTTTATTCCATAAAATAGTGACTCCTCTTTTTTTCTGTGTGTGTTCTGAACTAACCAAGACTGTATATTTATTAGTGGCTAATTTATCAATATCCTTTTTCAGGAGGTGTGTTTCTTGAAGGAATACTAAGTTGGCCCTATGCAAATTAATGTATCTCATTAAACTTGCCCTTTTACATGGGTTATTCAATCCATTAATGTTTAAAGAAATTCCTTTTAGAGAAATCATTTAGCTTTTATAAACATATAAAACATATAATCAGAATAACAATTAACAAAATAAGTGATATTATGTTTCCTCCTTTAGGTGTACCATTAATTATAGCTGTATTTATTGAAAATCTTATGGGATTTTGTATAAGTTTCACTTTT
This sequence comes from Protopterus annectens, assembly GCF_019279795.1. Lineage (NCBI taxonomy): Eukaryota > Metazoa > Chordata > Ceratodontiformes > Protopteridae > Protopterus > Protopterus annectens. The sequence goes on from NC_056745.1 coordinate 1,004,956,066, forward strand.
ATTTGTAGTGACAATGAGTTTATAAAATGTGATGTGGATGTCAGAACTATATACAAACAACAATAAACAGGTGAAAATAATATTAGGATTAAACATTGCACCCAGCCTGGAGTTAAGAACTCCAACTTTGAGTAGCACATACCACTCAAGTTATCCCCCTATCCTAAGCAGCTGTACCTCAGCTGCCACCATATCAATTCAATACTAACTATTATTAACTAAAATTAACCTCATTTAATTAGATTATCTAGCAAGACAAAGCTAAACAATTTATAAATCAGCTTCATATAGACAAATAAGAACATTTAGAAACAGCTCATATTACTATGTACATCTATTTTGTATAATACACTCATAATCAGAATAGCATTCTAACAAACTTGATAATGGGAACAGAGAAGAGAAAAAAAAAGGGCATATCTATATATTAGTTTATTAAAAGATTGTAAGAATCAGTTCTTATGTTCATTTGGATTCAATAACTTAGGCTATTATGGTTCAGACATTACATATGTTAGGGTATTCCTACTTTCTGCCATAGAAATGCAGTTAACAGTTTTAAAAACTTTAAATTACTTGCACTGAGGCTTTCTTTTCATACTTATTATTGCCAATTAAATAAAATATCTATACTCATACATATGTTTACAAATCATACTGCACAGCAATGTTAATTCCTAGTTATACATAAATCATTGTGATGAGAGCGATCTGTATTTTATATTTCTGAACTGTAGCTTTAAAATATGTCACATGACAGTTTCTTCTAAGATATAATCATAATGATACTTGTGCTTGTCAATTAGTTAAGTCAAATGATTTATAACATTATATATGTTTAAATCATAAGTATTTATATACATTAATATGTTGCAGTCATGTAAGCTTTCAAAAACATGTATATATATGTTTACCTTCTATGCCTTCTAAAATATCTCACTTGCTTACTATGGCATACTGAATCATTTAAAATCATTATAACTTTCATATTTTATAAATTACATCTTAAATAAGTAAGTTGTTATAAAGAATAACTCACATTTAGATGTCATAAAGTTCATTTTTCATCACAAAGTCACATTTACAGCAGTTCTACTTCCTGAAACAGTGTTCTTCTTGAATCTGCGATGTGTCAGTGTGAAATCAGGGGTCAAAGTTCAAAATGACTGCATTCAGCTTCTCTGCGTGTATTCTGAGTGTTGAAGCTTTTAAAACAACTCGAGGACACTATTCACGAGGTAACCCACATCCCAAATTGTCTCCCTTAACATTCTGGCAGGAAATTTAGTAAAAGCAAGTGACTGACATTCATTTAGTAATACAAATGAATCTAAACAGTGCAAAACCTTCGCAAAGTATTTTACAGGTCATTACAGTCTCTATGACAGTGAAACCAAGCCTATAGTTATTTAACATATTATACTACAAATTTGTTATGCCCTATTTCATTTTCTCATAGAAATCTTATTATATACATATATCAGTATTATCAGAAACATATAACTGTACATATAAGAAAGAAAGAGAGAGAGAGAAAAAAAAAGAAAAGGAAGAGAGAAGGAGAGAAAAACAAGAAAGAAAGAAAGAGAAAAGAAAGAAAAAAAGGAAGCTACAAAGAGTATCTACAAAGATATAGTACTTGCTGTTTATATTAATAAAGTTAAACATGAGACATATTACTTACAGCTATTTTAGTTCTAATTATTTGCAATTATATCATGACAAATTATTTGAAATCATATTTAAGCAATTAAGTCATGGTATAATATTTAGCAACAGTGTTTAAACAGCATATATAATTTTAAAGAACTAATAAGTTATTATTTCACTTTTTCCATATTTTCCATCATACTTCTCTCATTGCCCTCCCCCACCCCTCACTAAATGCATAGTTTAGAAAGAATGCCATTATTTAAAACAAGAAGAGAAAGAAAATGCATCAAATTACTAACCTTAGGTCTCTTTATCACAAAGAGAAACAAGTTGATTCATAGCATGTTATTTGTTCCTCAGAGAGTTTGACTATTTATGAAACAAAACAGCTCTTTGCACACAGAAAAATAACTTTGAATAAATCTTTAAAATATTTGTGGTTTTCTGGAGATGCAGTAACTGTATTTGAAGAGTTTAAGAGAGAAGAAGAAAATAATAAAAAAAATATATAGAACATGTCATTTGTTTTTTAGTCTTTTTTGCTTCTCTGAAGTCTTCCAAGAAGTTCCTGTTGCCATCCTCTTTAACGAAGGACTTGCCCATTCCATTTCTTCTATTTTATCTAATATCTTATTTTTTTTAATATACAACAAAGCAGAGTCCAAGTCTTCAAAAATTCTAGGGCCATCAGGTAAAAAGATTTTTAGTTTGGCAGGAAACAAAAGGTAAATTTTGAACTGTGCTTTCTTAAGCTCTCTTATTAATGGCAAAAAAACTTTTCTTTTAGTTATTACCAAGGAAGAATAGTCATTGTCAAAACGCACAGTTGCCTCATTAATTTTTATAGGTGCTTTAGCCCATGCAGATTTTAATACCATCTCCTTGTCATAAGATGATAAAAATCTTACTATAACTGATCTAGGATACTTTTTGTTAGAGTTAAAATTAGATAAGGATCTATGGGCTCTTTCAATACCAAAAGAAAATGCTTCTGACAAGTCTAAAGTTTTGGGAAGCCAAGTATTTAAAAAGGAAGTAATGTTGTTACCTTCTATGTTTTCTGGCAGTCCAAAAATCCTAATATTATTGCGTCTAGATCTGTTTTCCAGGTCATCAAGTTTGGATTGTAGGTGTGTGTTCTGCTTCAGCAAAAACTCAATGTTAATTTCTTCTTCCTGGATTCTGTTCTCCATATCATTAACAGTCTCTTCTATACCTGTAATCTGAGCCTTCTGATGTTGCAAGTCTTGATGTAACAAATCCATTTGTTTTGTAGTTTTTTCTATGAAGTTATCAATTTTAGTATCCAGTTTGTCCATTTTGGTTGTTAATTGCTGAATAGTTGATATCAAAGACTGAAGCTCTTTCCTGATGCTGGAATCCTGACTGTTTGCCTTACTGGTACTCATTTTGAACAAGGTTGATGAAAGAGAAATTTCCAAGGTGATTTCTGACAGGAAAATTATTTAAATTTTCTTTTTTTTTTAGATATTATTCAAGAAACAGTTATTCCAAACGTATTTAGAAAGAAAATTATTTCATTAGTTGATTTTTAAAGTAATTATTTCCTGTCAGTGCAGTTAAGTTGGTGGAGCTGAAGAAATCTGCTGCTATCCTGTGTTCATCCTTGGCCACGCCCCCTGTTTTAAGTTCTGATATCACATCAGATGCATAGAAATTACATGATTTACTTTTGCTTGTTCTATCACTGATGGGATCAATAATAGCCAATCTTCACCAAGAATGTAGTAATGATTTGGAAAGGAAGATAAAAGTTTGTATATTATCATGAAAAAATCATGTTATTTAGAACAAGGCATATGCATTTAGTAATAAAACTGGTTTATCAAGGAATATACTTTTAATAACCACATACATCATCTTCCCTCCTTATCTGAGACTTGTCTTAATATTACATCCTTAAAAGACTCTTTGATAATAATTATGACACCAGTGCTATTTAAATTGTTACCTGATTCAACAATTGTTTTAATCCATTTCTTCCACTTCACCGAGAGCACTGCGTAGATATCATATGAGTTTCTTGGACAAAATCAATTTCAGCTTCTGACTTAAATGTTAAATGAAGGACTAATTTCCTTTTTTATCCATCTGAATACCTTTAACATTCCAAGAGTCTACTCCCCACAATATTCTCCATTAATAGAAAGTTATTGGGATGGTGACTGTATAAGTTTCAAGAGTCATGCTCCAAAGGTTGAAATTGGACTTAATGGAAAGGGCAGCCATCGTTTAATTCTTTCTGGAAGATCCCAGTGCCTTACCACAACCCTACAATACCAGGAAGACATTACATTAACAACTTCTAAAGGGTTAAATAAGTAGAAGTTCCAATAACATAAGCTTATTATATAACCTTTACATTTTAGCATGTTTGAACTGAAGTTTAGATTGAAAGTACTTTTAATGGCAAAAGACAAGTAAATCATAGTTGTGTCCTATAGCATAACTGTACACAGCTATTAGCTGTACTGTGAAGAGAAATCTGTGAATAACACATAATTATACTGATATAAATAAAATGGAGTGAGCAGTTAATGTAAGCTCACATCAGTTTAGTTATTGTTTATAAATGAAACATATTTTTAATCATTATTAATAAAACTTAAAAGGGAAGAAGAAAAATGTGCATGTGTGTGTGTGTGTGTGTGTGTGTGTGTGTGTGTGTGTGTGTGTGTGTGTGTGTGTGTGTGTGTGTGTGCATGTGTGTATATACATATATATATATATATATATATATATATATATATATATATATATATATATATATATATATATATGTAGACCATTCTAGTGTTTGACATTCAAAACAATTGCAGTAATAATATACAGCCATATATTACATCGCTTTCATCTAGAGCTAAACAGAGAACATAAAGGTCATTAAAATTATAGATGATAAAGTTAGACCATAATTCAAATCATTCTTGAGCCAAAATGATTTATTTCACAACAATGAATCTTCCAGTACAGGAAGGACACTCCAAACATTGCATGACAGAATCTTGACTCATACTGGTCAAATTTACAAACACTATGGAGTCATTATAAATCTGTAACAAGAAGAAATAAGCAATAATAAACCAAATTGGTAGACCGTAACAGATACAAGCTGGTCAAAATATTGAAAATACTTCAAAAGATCGGTTTCACCTCTTTTATTGAAGAAATTGAGTACTTTTCTTCTTTATGTTGGAAGATTAGTGTGTCTGGATATTTCATTTGAAATTTAATGTCTCTCTTTATTAGAAAAATGCAGTATGGAACCAGCTTCTGTTTATCCTGTTTTATCTGTAAGGGGGGGGTCGGGTGCAAAAGTTATTCTATTGCCATTCCAGTTAATTACTTTCTTCTTTCTGGAGGCTACAAGGACCTTGTTTACATTTTGATAGTTTAACAGTTTAACATAAATTTGTCTTGGTTTGTTGAGAGTGGATGATGTCCAGGTTGCTCAATGTATCCTTACTATAATAATCTGACAGCTTCTGTCTATTTTCTAGTAAATTGTCAAAGATTTTCCCCTGGATTCTGCAAGCCTCGCATGATGTATAGGATTAGTACAGGAGCTCCAGCAGGCAGTATGTCTACCTTGCGATCCAGGAATAACCTGTAGGGGCATGCACGAGCGCTCCTGCACTAGTCCTGCACGGACTCAGCCCCTGCATGCAAATTACCCCATTTGCAGGAGAAATTCATGCAAATGAGGTGAATTTGTGATCCAAGAAGCTGGAAACCGGCTGTGCAGGACTAGTGTAATCTGCAGAAATGTTCTCCGCCAGTAAAGGAGTACATTTCTGCAAATTCCAAAACGGAGCCATGACAGCTCCAAATAAAGGGTGGATATCATTTAGAAAGCATGCCAATGGCCAAGTATAAGGCCATTGGCATGGAAAACAGTTGAAAAAAAAATCAACTTTTATTTTTTTTAGCCGATCTCGGCTGTTTACGCGTAGGGCAGTGGCACGCAAACGGGATTGGGGGGAAAATAAGAAAATAAACTTAAAATAAGCATTCTAACTAAAATCACTATTCTGCCATTATAGTCAATGGCAGGCAGAAGACAACATGGCCAGTGAATAGTGGTTGCTAAGGGGGGAGGCTCAGTGTGAGACATGTAACTATGCATTAGCAGGCAATCCTATGCAAATGAGGGGAATGATAGTCAATCCCAGATTTCCCCTGCATGCTAGTCAACTCCCAACAGAGTAAGAGCAGGAATAGCTTGGTGCAAGCCTAGGAGTTAGCTGACATCATAGGGGGTGTGTCAGGCATACTGTAAGCGGATTGGAGCCCTGTGGCTCAGGTTTGCTCCTAGCACAGCTAGGCAAGGCGATGTGTCTGAGGCTGTTGAGCACTCTTTACGTTGCCTAAGCGGGTATGCTTACCGTGCACCGGGTTTTAAAGAAAAAAAAAACAGGAAATAGCAGCTATGTACACATTTGAGCACTGTGTTTGTACGGCTCACCCCTGGGCTTAAACAGGAAGGCAATGGGAAGGGAAATCAGCAGCAGGAAGGTAATCTAGGAGAACTAGTATAGCTGGCAGGTGAAATGTATCAGAATCAGCCAATTACAGAGGCAGCAGACCAGCCCAGCCCAGAACACTACTATAAACTATGCAAACACCTTCCCCTCTGGTTTTTCCCCTACTCTACACCACCGGTGTATACAAGCGAGGAAGTTTTAACAAACAAAACAACAAAATGATAGGGGCTGCAATAGCTATCATACAACAACTTGTGGAAGAGGCAGAGGGTGGTGAGGATGTGAATGCTGTCAACCAACCCAGAGTGAGGAGACGGAGAACAGTGTACAGACCCAGAGTAACCTACCAGGGGCTACATGAGCTGGAGATAGTGGAGCACTATAGGGTGGACAGGGACCTCCTACAGCAAATTGTTGAACTGTGCCGCCCACACCTGACACACATAACTAACAGAGGGGAACCCATCCCAGTGGATACCAAGGTATGTGTAGGCCTAAGAATACTAGCTACAGGTACCTTCCAAAGGCCAAATGGGGATATGATGGGGATCTCACAGGCATCAGCATCCAGGGTACTCCAACAGTTCCTGGATACCATGTTAGCACGCCAGTGAGCACATATATTTCCCCAACACCCGTGAGGCATTGGCCATCAATATGCAACTGTTCCACCAAATAGCAGAATACACTGAGGTAGTGGGTGCTATAGACTGCATGCACATATGCATCAAAGCACCACCCGGTGAATGTGGTAGGGTCTACATTAACCGCAAGGGATTCCCCTCCATCAACTGCCGGGTCATGTGCAATGCCCAGGGCATAATAATGAATGTGTGTGCTGGCTGCCCTGGAAGCTATCTGGCATCTGATGCAGCTGTACCACAGATTTGTCAGTGGGGACATCTCTTATGGTCACCTAGTGGGGGATGCCGGATACGCACTGGAGCCGTGGCTGGTGACACCCATCAGAAATGCACACACACACGAACAAGAACTCCACAATGAGGCACACGCAAAGACCAAAATTATAATAGAGCATGTGTTTGGGATGCTCAAGTCATGATCCCGGTGCCTGGACACATCTGGTGGAGCCTTGCAGTACTCACCAGCTACATGTAGCCAAATTGTCATCACATATGCCATGCTACACAATACGATCCTTTGGAAACAGCTGCAGCAGGAACAGCATGGGGCAGACCCACACAGCCCCTCACCATTGCCAAGGCCTGTACAGGCACAGAGTGATTCAGAGGAGGAACAACCTGAGCTTGCCCCAGTAGGCAGAAGAAGGCATGCCCAGTATGCCCTGGTCTTGGCAAAGAGGCAATACATAGCACATACACTGACACAGGAGGGACCCAGGGAATAACACCTCTCTCTGACTCTCACAAAAAGTAAAAGGGATGCCAAACATGACACTACCTGTGCTCAACCATGTGTAAGGAGTGTACTATGTCATCCAACATAGGCAGCCCTGCAGCACCACCTTCAATACTAGGACATCCACAAGGTAAGTCACTCAACCTACCAATTGCCGAATGGAGTAGAATGTGTTGTTATCTATATCTATGGTATGGATGTGAGCATGCAAGGGAATCAGGTAGCTGAATGGTATGCCAGAAGATAGTAGACACCTATAGTGGCACCATGAGATCTGTAACAAATACTGGTGTCACCATAGTAGCCAGTACTACAAAGGGCGACAAAACCCACTTCAGGAAATGTGCTGGGCCACATGTGTGTCCATATGACTCACACATGCCAGTCAGGGAGGTTCACATACCCAACAACAGTCTCAGCCAGCAGGACAGGTGTAGACAAACACAAGCAAAGGCTGTGCTATGGCCTCTGAATTATGCCTATGGATAACCACCCCCCTAAGGCCTACGCAGACAGACTACAGCAAGTCAGGCAGTGAGATGTTAGTTCTGAAGGGTAGGAAGTCAGAAACTAATATGTAGGTCAATCAGAGCTAAGACCTGTAGTACACTGATATGCCTCTAGTTAGCATGATAGGATAGAATACAGAACTGAATGGAGTACCTGACATACCAGTACAGTCATAGCAAATGTGTACAAGTATCAGATGTGCCCCCCATCCTTTGTAGTAATGTAAAAACAGTCAGGTGTGTCCCCCCATTCCTGTGTAGAAATGTAGTAACAGTCAGGTGTGCCCCTCCAATCATGTGTAGAAATGTAGAAACAGTCAGGTGTGCCCCCCAATCCTGTGAAGAAATGTAGAAATAGTTAGGTGTGCCCCCCACAATCCTATGTAGAAATGTAGGAACAATCATGTGTGCCCTTTCCCCCAACCCAGCATAGAAATGTAGTAACAATCAGGTGTCCCCCCTCACAAAATCCTGTGTAGGAATGTAGAAACAGTCAGGTGTGCTCCCCCCATCCTACTTAGAAATGTAGTAACAGTCAGGTGTGCCCCCCCCAAACCTATTTAGAAATGTAGTAATAGTCTGGTGTGCCCTCCCAATCCAATGTACACATGTCGAAACAGTCAGGTGTGCCCCTCACAACCCTATGTAGAAATGTAGCAAGATGTATATGCCAGTGGAGTACAGATGCACAGAGGTGGCCAAGGTAGCAGGATAGGTTGTAGCATATGCACAATATGCAGGTATGTGTGTTTCAGGTTGGTGTGTGTTTCATATTGTGTAAGAATGGTCAGTATGTATGCATGTTGAGATAAGACCTGGTGGCCATTGCCCACTACTGCTGATGACAGGGACAAGTCCTCACAACTGCAGTGTCAAAGACAATACCCACCAGTATAACACATGCTAGCAGTAAGCCATTGTAAATGTATGGTACTAATATGTGTCACCATCTGAAAGACTGACATGACATGGCTGTTGGGCTAGATATACAAGCAGTACATAGGGGAAAGTACCCCAGACATACAGTATATATTGTGTAACTGTAAAATGGACACACCCTTGAAATTGTACATACAGGTATGCATCACATTATCTGGTCCTGTAGTAGGGAATACCGGTGTTGTCTGCCCAAACACTCGCAGATCACAAAGGAGGTAGGACTGATGTATTGGGAAGCAGCTGATATACCTGCACATGAATGCATAACTGGAATGCCCAATGCATATCTGTGTGTCAGATGCAAGTATTGTCCATAGCACACATGCACCCAGCTCAAGCAAACACCACCTACAGGTACCACTCTGGTTGTACCCCTGCTGTGGGGAATGGGTACAATATGACCCCACCTGTATATGGCAATAGCGAAAGAATGTAGCATGCAGTACAGGTGTCCCATGCAGGTGTGTCACTAGCTGTAGGTAGCACCCTGCCAGCATCCACAGCACCTGATCAAGACTGATAGATGGTATTGACATGAACACCTAGCAAACCTATCCTGTCACCCCAGGGGAATATACTGTATGGCGGTCTGAGACTGCAGGACTGATAGAATGCAATGGCCTGCCACATCTGGCTGGCATCAACACCTAATGGCCCACAGGCCTCTGCCAAGGGCCTGTATCTCACACGTACTGCCAAGGCATGTTATGTCATGGACACCCAAATAACAACATAACACACTCCACATAAGCCATATGAAAGGCCATGTGGACAAACCACAGTAACACGTCCACCATGTCCCACTGCATAAACTGTAGACCAACACCAACGCACAGCTGTGATGGAGTGATAACCTTAGGGAAAGTATCAGAGAATGTATGCATAGGTTCATAGGTTCATAGGTTGGTACTAGGCTATCGGCCCTGGGGCCTATACAAGCCTAGTCAAACAATTCTTCTGATATTACTTCCCACAATATTTACTTCCCTGGACCCCTGTCTAGCAGGCCGACTGATGTGATCCCCGAGGTGAAATTCCTATCTCCCATCCAATCGTCAAGGTTCCTTTTTAAGAGGGCCAAGAAGGCGCTCTGCTTGACATGTATGGGCAGTCTATTCCAGAGTATGGGGAGTCTCTGCGTCAGGAACCTATCCCTCCAGCATATTTTGTTCATTGTGATGACAAGGTTTAGATCCCTGGAGCACGTGGCTCTGAGGGATTTGAATTTCTTTAAGTGGAGCATGTTCAACAGCTCTGGGTTTGACATGGCCTTGTATGTTAAGCAGAGATCGCCTCTGAGTAGATGATATGCCACAGAGTATAGCTGGAGTTTTTTTAGACGGTCAGCATAGGGCATCTGCCTTAGGCCTGCAGTTCTTTTAGTGAGGTATTTCTGTGGCCTTTCCAGCTGTTACAGATGTCTTCTGAGGTACATACCAAATGGGGCGTTGTGCTCTATAATGAGTCTAATGACTGATGAGTACAGTGGGACAATGACCTCCTTTTTTCTGGATGAAAAGACTTAGTGATGAGGTGTGCCACATAGAAGGATTTCCTGACTGTTGTGGCAATGTAGTTATCGAAGGTTAAACCACTGTCCACCTGTGTCCCTAAGTCTCTCATCACACTTTCAGTGTTTAGTGTACTGTCACCTATTTGGTAATTCATGGGTACATGTTTTTTCCCAAAGGGGATAACTATACATTTCTTGGCATTATGCTTGAGCCCATGGCTCTGGCACCAAGCATCTGTTTCTGTAAGGCCCTTTTGTAGAATATCCACATCATTTGGGGATTCAGTAATGGCTCCCAGTTTTCAGTCATCTGTGAACTTTGTTAGCCATAGTCCCTTAGTGTTGGCCTGTACTTCAGAGGAGTAGATGCCAAACAAGAGCGGTCCCAGGACTGAACCCTGAGATACTCCACTTGTCACTTGTCTAGAGCTGGATTTGGAGTCAGCTACTTTTATAGTCTGGGTTCTGTTAGTAAGCCAGTTGGCAACCTATCGAGTGATGAAGGGATTTATGCCCAGCTTAGTAAGTTTATCTATGAATCCAGAGTGTGGGATGGTGTTGAAGGCCTTGGCGAGCTCCAGGTAGGCTGTGTAGACTGTCTTACCCTCATCCACAGCTCTGGAGACTGATTCAAAGAAGTCAATCAGGTTCAGGAGACAAGATCTGCCCTTCATGAACCCAAACTGGGTGGGGTCCAGTGTTTGAAGGTTGCCAATGTCTTTGTTTACAAGTTCCATGATAATGCATTCGATGCCCTTGCAGATCAGGCTCATCAGACTGATGGGAAGGTAATTCCCAGGATCCAAGGTGGATCCCCCCTTGTGGAGTGGGATAACTGTAATTGTGCGCCACTCAGTGGCCATGAAGCCTGAGGTGATGATATGATTAAACATGACACTTAGGTGTGGTGCCAGTTCATTTTGTTGTTCATGTAGTACACAGCCTGGGATGTCATCTGGTCCCATGGATGCTGTATTCTTAGCTTTGGAGAGTGAGGTTTATATCTGTGTGGCCATGATTACCAGAATTTGGCAATCTTTTGGTATTGCGAAGTACCCTTTAGGGTGTGAAGTTTGCACTAAATCGATCTGCCAGGAAATTGGCAATATCCTTGGGATCAGTATATTTAATGCCATTCTCTTGTAGCTAAGAGCAGATCTGATCATTGCCATTTAGATTCTTGACATAGCTATAGAATGCCTTGTGGTTGTCTTTGGAATTTTTGGCAATTTTATTTTCGTAACTAGCTTTGGAGGATTTTTAAGAGGGATCTCAGCTTCTTACTGAGGCTGTTAAGGGAGCTTTTTGCATCCTGGGATTTTCCTCTTTTCTGCAACAGTTTCTTCCTTCTGTTGTATAGTTTGTTTATGGCAGAGGACTACCATATTGGCTTCCTTTATTTGGAGGAGAGCATCTTGGTTCTATTTGGTATGGCACGATTCATGCACAAGTGGATGTGCTCGTACAGTGCGTTAGTGTAGGAATCAGCAGTCAGACTTTCAGCTCCCTTCTGGATGGGTGTCATGAAGTTTGTCACTTCTGACTTAAGTAGCATGAAGTTGGCTTTGGTGAAGTTTTTACAGAGGTTTCCTTACTGGGGGATGGGGGTGGGATGTGGATGTCAAGGGTGATTTGCTTATGGTTGGACCTGACCAATGAGGTGGTGACCACTGATGTGGAGCATCTATCTCCCATGTTGGTAATGAGCAGGTCTAGAATATTGGAGCCCCTGGTGAGACAATGGATTAGCTGATCCAGGTCATTGGAATTCATGAATTCCAAGAACCGTTGGGAAAAAGTGTTAGTACCTGAGTAGTTTTCCCAGTTAATGGCAGGGTAGTTGAAATCACCCAGTGTTCCTGTGTTTGGTTGTATCTTAATATTTTCCAGTATGTTTAGAAAGGTGTAGTGAGAATCTTGGGGCATGGTGAGGGATTTGTAGCAAGCTACAATTTGGATTACAGTCTTACCTAGTGTTAGTTGCACCTGGAGAATTTCAGATGCATTGTGTTGGGCAACTAGCCTGGAGGTGTGAATATCCTTGGTTAATATTCTCCTCCACCTTTAGTGTTTCAGTCTTGCTTTGGTGGCCAAAAGGTGTGGTAAGAGTTGTAGCCTGGTATTTCAGGGGTGCTCTCTGGAGTCTTGAACCAGGTCTCAGTTACTGCACAGATAGTGATGTTCTCCATTTTTAGGAGTGCCTCGAGAAAGTGCATTTTGAGGTTTAGACTTTGAGCATTGCGTAGCAATACCTTCAGATTTTGCATGATTGTATCTGTTACGGTGGTGGTTTTGTGCTTTGAACCTTGCCTAAAAAGGCACTATATGGGGTGGCAAGAGCTTTAGCCAGTAACCTGAATCCCGTGGAGACAGGTGCAGACCATCTCTGGCAAAGCATCATGGTTTGTTTATCATGTCATCCCAGGCAGACAGATACTGGATCCTCTTTGAATGACACCAGAAGTTTAGCCAATTGTTGAAGTCAATCATTTTGTCCTAATACTGTGGTATCATTATGGGTGAAGGCAGGCTGCTACTCAGGGCTAGGGTCATACCTGCCTGGGTCACATGATCCGAGCGCTCTTCCATGCCTCTTTTCATGTAGTCCAGGGAGGTACATCTCAAGTCATTCACTCCAACATGGACAATGACAGAGTCATATTTGTACTTGTGGAGTGACTTGAGTGCATGCATTATATGGCAGATCCTGGCACCCGACAGGCAGCTGATTGTAATTTTCTCCTTCCTCAGCCTGGTGAGGGGGACATCAGTGTGCCTGACTATAGAGTCACCTATGACTAAAGTGTTGGGTACGTTGTCTTGCCTTAGAGGCTGTTGTTGGGTGGCACACTGGTGTTGTGAGCTATGTGTCACTTTGGTTGTGACTGATGTTTGTTTTTGTTTCAGCTTTGGAGGTCCTTGTTGCTTGGGCAAGTTAATGTTAAGGGCCTCTGCCTATGTAGGTTTAGTGTTGCTATGTGCGGGTCTTGATGGTGTGGGTTTTGAAGGGCTATGTGTTGCTTGAGGTGTAGTGCAGATGTTAATCTTTTTTTCTTAACTGTCTAGCACAATCTTGGCTGGAGAGAGCTTTGCTTCCAGTTTGGCTATGTAAATGCATCTCTTACAGGTTGTAGTGTTGGGTGGTAGGAGGAGATGGCTGTCTGTGTACATGAGGCAGTTGCTGCATTGCCTCAGTATGCCCAGATTCACCAAGCAGACAGGAGAACTCACCGAAAGCTGACCCTTGGACATGCCTGTTTAGATGCTTTTTTTTTTGTAAAGGTCAAGAGCTGTTTTCCCTTACCTTTGCAAGGTACTTTGCAATTATAGGCTGTTTAGTGCCTACGATTAATTTCTCCTTATTAACAAGGAGAGTTGAGTGTTTGTATCAGTTTAAGGCTTCCTAGTGCTTTCCAGCAAATTCTAGAGCAAGTGCTAGTCACAGAGGTTCAGATGTTAGTGCTACTACTGAAAAACCAGCTAGTGCTGAGGGAAACTTTGAAGAGCAGACTTTCTTGCACCTGGAATAGTTTAACCGTAGCCCCACTGTGCTGCACAATGCGAAAAATGTGCAAACACATGCAATAATAAACCAGAAAGTTGAAAGGGATAGAAATCAGCCCAACATGGTTAATAAAATTACAATTTCAGAGCTGGAAACCACTCCTCTAGTGTTAGATAGGCAGTACAATGCTCACCACTCC
>NC_056745.1:1004975268-1005002768 GCF_019279795.1 Protopterus annectens
TCCACATGTCACTGCACATGCATGTGGGAGGTGTGCACATCCCAGACACCATCCATGTCATGGACTAAGGAACACATACATGGCAAGCAGTGCACAGCATTGGCCACACGCAATAGTCACCTAGGTGACTGGATGGTGAATACAATACCCACCTGTGTGGGCAAATCCAGACACTACACCCCTGAGCCACAATGCAGATCATTGTCATGTGGCCTGATGCCAAGATATACCCATCACCTAGCCTTGTAAAGCAGTCTGGCACAGTCGACCACTACACACCTGTGAAGCTATGCATCCATGCATGTCAGTGCTAACACCCTGTGTCTGTGTGTGTGTTGTATGATGCATATGAACACATTGACACTTACTACACCCCCATTGTTATACTGAAGCATGCTGTCTGATGTCAGACACCTCCACATACCCTTGGCCCATATAACCTCCATATGACCCCTGTGGTGCATGTGATACCTGCACAGTAATGTGTTGTGGCAATCTCACTAGTGATGAGTTGTATTCCTGGCCCTGCCAAGTGTGTCAATGTGTGTGTGTCCCTGTGAGAGAGTGGCTGTGTTGACACTGGCACCTGTTCACGTGGACAGGCATGTGTACTACACCTACTGTATAGCTACCATATCCCTGTTACAGATGTCACTCACCATCACATATATGTTTTGAGGGCTCCTCAACATGTAACCTATGTGGTGCATCTAATAACTGCAAAGACATGTGATAGCACTATATAGTCGTCAGGGGGTTAATACCCTGTACTGGTAGGTGTGTGACACAAACATGCTTATGGTTTACCTTCCCACCCCTCCCTGGCTCTTCTTTGCCTCTGTTTGCCTCTCTCACCCCTCCCTGGTGGATGTGGAAACTTACACCTGCTTTGCTTAGGCAGCAGCATGTGTATTTTAAGTAATGCTCGCAATCAGCTGATGGCCTCTGCACAAATTGTAGCCCTCCTCTAGCTGATTGCATATAGAACAGCTGTGGTAACATTCCCATAGCCAATTGCATGGAAACACACTCCAATATCATGCTGGTGTTGGGCCTCTACATTCACTGTGAGCAGGAACTTGATCTGTTGCTTGGCTAACAGCATCTTAGATGAATTGGGGATTTGCATCTAACAACATACACAGTGGAAACAGGGCAACACACAGGAGGGGGATGTGTTTGACCTGACTATAGACTGTAAGTGCTGCTATACTGCATCTGGAGTAATGTTGGTTTAACAAGGTGTGTGTGGATATGGCTGCCCTACATGTTTTAATACCTGCCATGTCAGTGTTATGTTTATGAGGAAACCCCCATCTGTAGGGTCATCTGCAGACTGGGCAGTATGTGGTGCCTTTTGTTTCATGTGTTACCCACAGAGCACCTATCTGTGAACTGCAGAAGGTAGTGTGAGGATTGCAGTCTGTAGATGGTGACAGCCGTGAGAGTTACTGACTTCATATACCTCATAGGACATATGTTGCAACAAACCCTGTTACAACAGTAAATGTATGAGGTTATCACAGCAATATGTCAATTTTGGCCTTGTGTATGTGCCTCCAGCCACAACTCTGTCAACCTTTGAACATATGTCATGCAGTAAGAGGTGCATATGTGCTCTACATCATAATTAGTGACATCATATCTGATAACAAGCCAGTGAGATATCAGACTGCTGCACATGTTATGTATAGTAGGGGTTATATTTTATGACATAATCTGGACATTCTGTAGTTGTGTGTACAGTACTGAGGTCTGTGTACTTATGGTGTTTGTCAACAGTGTGTGTATTGTTAATATGTACTTTGGGCTGTGTACAGACTGTGGTAGATGTCATTGTTCTTGGTCCTGTTCTATCTGATGTTATATGCTGCTCCACTGTATGTTACCCTATCGGCTTACATGGTTGTAGGGCCATACACACACATGTCGCATACCACTTACAGCCATTGGACCACACTGTGTAGCTGCCCAGTATATGTAGGGTTAGTGTGTGAGTGGCACATATGAGGATGGTGTTGAACAGATAGTTCGTATACTGTAATATTATTCTAGCTTACCGTATGTGGCTGTGGCTGTGTTCACATTGGTTGTGGTTATGCACTTTCACACAGGTGTAGCATACTCTGTGCTGTGACATGCCTGTAGACCGTGCTATATATGCTGGTACACGTGCATTCCCCCATAGAAATGTAGGCCAGTGTTGAGCCAGTCTGCCTGTAGCCTGCACAGTGCTTTCTTACATGCCTAGCAGCTTAGCATACTTACCCAGTGAGATGTCATGTCCAGATATTTGCCAGATGTACTGCTGCCAGGCCACCATAACAGTCATGTGTATCAGACAGAGCAATGGGATGCTGTACGGATGTATGTCAATATATAGTGGGTAGCACGTGGCCATGGCACCTCTGTATACAAGCAGTTATTATGTGTCAGGACAGACAGAGGTGTGTGAATGCATACCCTATGGGGGCAAATGTATATCAGTAGTTACATGGCTGTTAACATCCACATTGTCAGGCATGTCTTGCACTAAGGGTTCTGTGTATACCTCTGGACTGTCTACATATATTGGCCAATATCTTTGCTGTAGTCCACTGGACCATTATGTGCTAGCAGTGGTACTGTTCTATGATGACCTTAGGACGTCTGTCAGTAGCCAATAGTGCACATACATGTTAGAAGCAAATGTGACCTCCCACACACACCATGTCTGTGAAGACAATCCCTATTACAGTGCAAATAGTCTACACATATACCTGCTATACATACCTGACATCCCCTTGCACTATGAAGTTGGGACTAATGGGGTTGAGGTAGGACTACACTCCATGCTCAGGACATATGGTGAAAATATATGTATATATAATTATCCAGATATCTATATAGATATATGCACATATACATATCGACATACATAGATGGATATGTATATGTACATAGATATACATATAAACACTCAGATATATACATATACAGAGCAATATATGTCTACACATATACAGATAGAGAAACATATACTTATGGATATCTACATATATACCAACATAACTAGGCATATCTGTACACACAGGATGTGCATACATATATAGCTGTATATACATATATCTATATATACATATACATATATCTATATATATATTTTGTAGAATATCCACATCATTTGTGGATTCAATAATGGCTCCCAGTTTGCAGTCATCTGCAAACTTTGTTAGCCAGAGTACCTAAGTGTTGTTGGCCTGTACTTCAGAGAAGTAGATGCCAAACAAGAGTGGTCCCCTGATATATATATATATATATATATATATATATATATATATATATATATATATATATATATACATTATATTATATATATATATATATATATATATATATATATACATACGAAGCACTGTACACATGGGCATTTATATGTAGCACTATACAGATGTGTATACAGACATATGATGAGTATACATGTGTATGTACATGTAGACATATATAGACTTATTATATGTATATAACCATATTCCTGTCATGTGTAAATCTCACGGTTGTTTATACCCTCCCAGATGTATCTCACTGTATGTATCTGCTATGTGTACATAATGATAAAACAACATATGTGATGCAACAGTCATATTAATAACAAGGACTACACAATTTAGAACGTAAAGACAATCATTCAATACTATACAATATGTGCATTGACAGCTATATTGGTAAAACAATAGCTGTCTTCACAGTGGTCATGGTGTAGTGGTTAAGTGTTGTGACAATAGTGTACAGGATCCTGGGTTCATGGCCCTGTATTACTGAATCTAGGGGGGAATGCACCATAACTAACCTAGGCTTTTACAACATGTTGGGGTATCAGGGGTAAGCTGCCTTAAGGTATCTGGATGTACATTACCATGCAATTCACGTTGGGTAAATGCAGGCCTACTGCCTCCTGCAATATAGACTGTTCTGTTTGTCACTGTGATTGTGATGGTGTCAGTTATGCC
This sequence comes from Protopterus annectens, assembly GCF_019279795.1. Taxonomy (NCBI): domain Eukaryota; kingdom Metazoa; phylum Chordata; order Ceratodontiformes; family Protopteridae; genus Protopterus; species Protopterus annectens. The sequence continues at coordinate 1,004,979,258 of NC_056745.1, forward strand.
TTGTTAGGTAACAGATACATCCCATTGTGTCAACTGAGGACTTTACCCCCTAGGGATTGTGTACAGAGTGTAGATAGAGGGTGCTGGACTACACATCTGCATTACTTACTGTTGATTGTTTGGTATCCTGTGGCCCAGTCTGCTTTTACTATTGTACTACTTGAAGGCTTCAGGCTGGACAGCAACATATGTAAACCTTTCCAGACTACTGTATTAGTATAACTGCTTCACAGTTGCATTATTTGTTTATATGGATGTCTGTGTCTAAACAGCTATATGATATGGCATATACAACTGTAATAGCACACAAATAAAGCTTTCCCATGTATGTAAATCTGTGTGTGGTGTTATTTCCTTTGACCTCTCTGCGACTGTATGTTGCAGACAATGATTATCATTTGTATGGGTGGCTCATATAGCGTCCAGCTGGTAAGGTGGTAACTGTAGGCATAGTGGCTGCCCTGTATTGAGTACACCTTCTAAATATGTATCTTCCTATAGATATCTCTGTGTGTGTATGTGTAGTTACACACATATATATATATATATATATATATATATATATATATATATATATGTGTGTGTGTGTGTGTGTGTGTGTGTATATCTGTATCTGCATATATGTGTCTGTGTATATGTATCCTAAGGATGTTGATTGCTTCCACATTGTACATTCTCTATGGTAGCCAGACTGTACTGCATGATATGTTACTGATACCGGCCTGACATCATACAGGTGATCATACAGGTGGGATGGAGTACTATTAACATCTTGTGCCCATGTTGTGTCAGGTCCTGGTTATGGGATCTGCAACAGTTGGTAGTGTATTGCAGGGCAGACGTGTTTGGCTGTGGGAGGGAGATACCTATTCGTACAAGACATATGTTGTTTGGGCCTCCTCAACACCATTAATGGTGTGTGTGTGTGTATATATATATATATATATATATATATATATATATATATATATATATATATATATATATATATATACATATTGATGTAGACATATATATCTGTAGACGTATGAATATGTATGTATGTATGTTTATATATATATATATATATATATATATATTTATATGTGTATATATATATATATATATATATATATATATATATATATATATATGTATATATATATATATATATATCTACATCTACATATATATATATATATATATATATATAGATATGTATATATCTATTTAGATATTAATATATGTACACACACACACACACACACACACATACATCTACATGTTTAAATACATTTCCTGTACTGTTGAATGACTGGGCTGGATGATATGTTTGTGAAAACGCGAGGGTTATGTATATCTGACATGGCTTAGTGATACATCACTTTGGCTATGGTGTGCAGGGTCCTGGGGTCAAGACTTGTAGAGGCTGTTGATTTTTTTGCTGGACAGAACAGGGGCCGTTGGATACAGAGTTATTAAGACAATTGTAAGCAGTTGTAAGCGGGTTTGTGCGGGCTTGTGTGGAGGGAAACACTGCTAACTTCCGGTTACAGTTTCTTATACTGATTTAGCTTCTCAGTTGCCTGTGTAGTCATTGCTTACTCCCACACAAACAAGCTTAAACCCACTTACTGCTGCTTAAAAGTGCTTACTCCCGCTTACCCCTTGCTAATTTCTTTAAAAGAAAAGAAAAAAGGTTTGATAGGAAAGTGGTGAAAAAGGGGCACAAAGAGGGAAACACAGTAGGGAAAATAGCTAGGGATGTGCAGGAAGGGTGCAGGGAAGGTCCATAGCTGCCCATTTCTTCTACAGCAACAGCTGTGCATATACATTGAATTTGGAGGTAGATTTGGACACTCAACCCCCTGAGAGAGGGGTGAGGAGAACAATAATATGTTGTGCTGCCAATTAGACCAGATTACATGTGTCCAGTGGACATGTGTGCAAAATGGACAGCTATGTATGGGGCAAGATTTTTTTTTTTGGGAACAGATTGCCCTTTTTTTTACAGGTGTGAGTGGGGATGTTTGAGAGGGATAGTAGGTATATTTGAAGAGGTAGGTTGGGTAGGTTAACAGACAAGATAAACAAGATGCATACAGGGGTGGTATATGACACATGTGGGGGGTAAACACCTTGATGGGCAGGAGTGTTGGGAAATCGGAAGCTGATGAGTCCCCTATTGGAAACAGTGGGACTGAGATCCCCATCCATGGGCAGTCACCACTGCACTTTCACAGCCCCGAAGGTGGCTGTGCTGGTGGCTGAGTCGCAGAGCCAGGCCGACCTTCTAATTGTGACACACAGCCCTCGAGCTGGCATAGTAGATCTCCTAACTCCCTGCGGAGCTCGCTACCCACCTCAACCCAGACCTGGTGACAGGTTCCTGTCCACACCCACTGCCAGAAGGGAACGAGCCCCATCCACTGAAGCAGTTCCACCCAAAGGTGGTGCAGGACCAACAGACGAGGAGGTCCCGGGTTGGGCTCCAGACATTCTGGTACCCAGTGTCATGGACAGCTGAGGTGGGACAGGTGGGTCCGCTGGGACCGGCCATCCCAAACTTGCTACAGTGTTTAGATTTTATCATCATATGTGGGTTAGTAAAAGTCAATGCTCTCCAGGGTTAGGTATAACAGCATGCATAGATATTCCCATTAACCCAGACACCAGATACGGAACAGTTGCATAGCAAACGGATCACATGCATATATGTTACCACAGTGGTAATAACAGAAGCATGCATGTAGATTGATGGCACCATGCCACCAGTGTTGGAATAATTCAATAACACACATGCATGGAAACAAATTTAAATATATATCATCCAATAGGGCATAATCAGAAGAGTGGAGTCATTACATACCGGTTGAGGTGGGTATGTAGTTTATTGTTGGAAATATGGTGGCGGGGGGGGGGTTCAGTTAACAACTAGTATATTCCTGTAGTCCACATTACTTTCCTAGTCAGTGCTGTTATCTGTACCTTACATGTATTACTACACTACTTTATAGCCTTAGTTTGGACAGTGATATGGCTGTCATCATCATTATACATTAACTAGTTTTACCTGCAGTATACACCTCTTATCTGGTATACCTGTGGAGGGAATGTTTGTTAACGCTAACTAACTGTTTCTACTCATACTCCCAGATTCCTGGTTGATGTTGTGCACATAGCTATCCAACTCTTTCTGCACAGACTGTGGCCATAGCTTGACCACATGCAGGTGTACCGGGACATATATAGACTATTGCCCTCTTCAACCTTTAGTGACTTACCACTCACATATACATGCTTTCCTACACAGTTATATTATGTAGAACAGTGTGGGTGACAGTGATCAGTGATACTTTATTATTCAGAGCAGCTGCAGCATTCACAATTCCATACATACCAGAGTAAACAGTATCAGTACAGGGTATCAAGTTTTTTATTCCTCAGCACAGTGTTCGTATCTGATGTACCTGTGGGAGCAATGTTTGTTAGCACTACCTGAATGTTGCCACACAAAGTTCCAGATTACACATTAGTATTATGCACACACATCTCACTCTGTTACTGTACACACTCTGGTCACAGCATGGCAACATTAGGGTGTAGATAGGACATACTTGGCTTATTACTCTCATAACAGTTTTGGGAGTTGTTAGAGTGACAGGTTTGTTCTCATAGATGTGCGACAATTAGTTGTATTCCCTGTTTGCTGCCTAAACATCTGGGATCATCTCACAGACTTCCCAGTGGGACAGGCAGCAGATATGGGCCCATATACTGGACGTTCTGATCTTATCTCTACAGTTGTGGGGTATGATTCTGTATGCAGCCTACTTCCACTCCCAGGATTCAGACCATGGCTGTGTCTGCTGCAACTTAAACACTGTCCATCAGAGTTGTGTGTGTTATATAGATATTGCTGTATATCTCCTATCTGCTTTCTGTCTTATAATTCTCCTGTGGTTTTGCATTCTGACCTTGTATTACAACATTCTTATGCAGGATTTCCTAGACAGTAATATTTTGTAGGGCAGTGTGGGTGACAGTGATGGGTAATACCTTATTATTCAGAGAAACTGCATCAGTCACAATGCCATACAATACCAAAGTAAACAGTACCAATACATTTATTATTTTATTTATTTGCAGTTGGTTTACCAGGATAGTCCATTGGGCCAAGATGAACCCGTTTTCAATGGAGTCCTGGGGAGAAAAGCTCCATTAACAAGTTTATATAGTTATACAAATGTAATAAAAGATTAGCAATCAAGTTATCAATACAATACAATTACACAGTTAGAGCATAACACTGGTGTTGACTGTTGCAGATGTTACTTTCTATAGAAGTGATTCAGATTGCATTTTATACAGAGTTAAAATGCAGTATTTACAGAATTGTACAAATTACAGTTTGTAGATGGTACATACTATAAAGTGAGTCATATATACCAAATACCAATACAGGGTATCATTCTTGCATTTCTGGGCACAGTGTTGGTATCTGACAGACCTGTGGGAGAAATGTTTGTTAGCACTACCTGAATGTTGCCACACACAGTACCAGATTCCACATTACTATTATGCACATACATCTCACTCTGTTACTGTACACACTCTGGCTACATATTGGGAACATGAGGGTGTAAATGGGACATACATGGCGTCTTAGTCTCATAAGATTTTGGGGAGTTGCTAGTGTGCCAGCTTTGTTCTCATAAATGTGTGTCAATCAGTTGTATTTCCTGTTTGCTGCCTATACGTCTGGGATCATCCCACTGATTACCCAGGGGGTCAGGTTGACAGGCAACAGATATGGGCCACTTTACTGGACATTCTGGACATATCTGTCCAGTTGTGGGGGATGATTCTGTTTGCAGACTACTACCACTGCCAGGATTCAAACCATGGCTGTGCGTGCTAAAAATACAACAGTTCACGTCTCAATTGCATGTGCTATTTGGGTTTTGTTGTCTGCCTTTTCCCTGTTTTCTGTCTATGTGTCTCACACTTGTACTAAATGGCCTCTGGGGATTACAGCAGTCATATAAAGCCATTCCTATACATTCTATTTATGGTGACAGTGTGGGTAACAGTGCTTAATACAACAGTACTATTACGTGATTGCAAATCTGCATTACCATATGATACCAGAGTATACACATGCAGTCCAGCAGTTAGACCTTTATTGTCAGGCTATTATGCTTTTATTTATGTATAAACTATATGAGACTCTTCCTGCTATATTCTCCGGTGTATGCAGTACTTGCCTTAAACAATACAGGTTTTATACAGGCAGTTAATGTACTAATACATTTAGATTTATTTCCTATGACAGTACATGCAAGAGTATTACTGACCTGCCTCGCATTGCAACCTCTCCAGTTGACTTCCATGGGCCTCCTGGTTCATGACCCGCTCACTTGCAGCTGTGGAGGACATAAGAGGAATACTTAGCCATACCTATCCACAATATACATGAGCTGACTATTATTACATACATACTGGAGTGATACTTACACACAGCTGGGACATCCCCTGTTGTTCTCGCCTCTTGGATCCACTGCTCCAAGAGGTTCCCCTTACTCTGCTTCAGGTCATCATAGTGATGCCTGACCTGCTCACCAGTTTGGGGTATACTTGTGGCATTGGTGAGCTTAGGGGTGAGATGGTCCCAGGCTTCTGCCTTATATTGGGAACCCTGGTACTGGCCCTGCAGCAGTCTTAGCTCATGGTCTTTGACAGAGAGTCCTGCCATGGCTCTGGACTCCTGGATGCACCAGCACTGTGCCTGAAAGTGCACTCCCTCTCCCCTTCCTGACATGTTGCCTACAAGCGGAAGCTACAACCAGTTATGAGATGTATTCCCACCTGTTGGGTTTAAGTAGGGCCGATTTCCCACACTTTACTGTGATTGGCCAGTTTTGAAAAGACTAGGCTATGGGCAAACCTGCTTACCTAAGGTTGGCATTATTTAAAGGGGTATACCACTGGGCACAAAGAGTTAGCTGGCCTACACATTGCTTACACCTCCTAAGCTGGCTTGTGCAATACTTAGCACATTGCTTATATTAAACTTTGTATTATATATTTTTTGGCATTGATTTCTTATTCATTGCATCTTATATATCTGCCTGGTATCCATGATTTATGTGTATGTTCACTGTATGGGGTCCTTGTGTTTTATTGGGACTTCAACACTCTATTACAATTACACCTCACTTCTGGGCTTACTCCTGTACTCCAGTTCACATATTTATGTTTTGTAGTGGGTTATGGAATGTATGACTGTATACCAATTCCTTTCACATGTTCAGTTTGATTTTACTATAGTGAGGACTTGTTTGGCGATACCTCATTCTTCTCTACTGCTGTGATGGCTTGGTGGTTAACTACTGTAACTATAGTGTATAGGGTCCTGGGTTCATGACCTCCAAGGCTGTTTATTTTGTTGCTGGGCAGAACAAGGGCCATTGGACACAGAGTGATTAAGGCACTTTTGAGCAGTTGTAATTGGGTTTGCGCAGGTTTGCGCGAGGGTAAGCAATGCTAACCTCCGGTGACAAATGCTTACAGAGAGTTAGCTTCAAAATTGCTTAACCTGTGTGCACATTGCTTACCCATGTGCAAACAGGCTTAAACTCACTTACTAGTGCTTAAATATGCTTACTACTGCTTATTGGTGCTTACACTTGCTTACTCCCGCTTACAATTACACTAATTTGGTCAGTTATAACTCATGGTTCTTGGGAAGGTGGGGGATTTGGAAGCTGTATGGTGTTGTCATTCATTACACATTTTTACCTTCCATTTGTATCCATGATTCCTGTGTACATATATTGTATGGGGCACATGTGCTTATCTGGGAACTTTGCAACATTATGACACTGACATCTCACATGTGCATTTAATGCAGTACTCCAGTTCACAAATATATGTTATTTAGTGGGTTATGCAACAAAAATATTGGTCATAATGTGATTTGCCATGGAAAATGGATTGTGCTGCAGTGGGACTCGAACAGGGAATGCCTGCTCATAAGGCAAATACTCTGCCCACTACACTATTGCTATACTGCTTCATTTGCATATATTTTCCTTGTTATCCTCTTCAGCCATTTAAGCTGCATTAACTGTAGCTAAGCGATGGGCACACCCGCGCACCTACGATTAGCTTTAATCGGATTTTTAATAAAAAAAAAAAGAAGGGTTTGTTCATTTTATTTGTATTTACTTGCTGTTGTACACATGGATAAATGTTGCTGGGGAAATGTGGACACCTATGAACAGTCCCACTCATTTCTTTGGCCTTTCTGCTGTTCTTCATTGCGGGGGCATGTATATTCTGAGAGCTCTGCTCTTAGACACGCTCCCTGCACTCATACATGTTCCGCATAAAATTGGGAGCTCAGGCAGCACACCTTCATTAATATGCATGACACACTGACATCCTGCTCCTAAAGGGCCGCTTCCTTGCAGGATTAAGCTAGTCCTGCACAGAAGAATAGTAAATCTGGGGGTTTATGTAAAGTTTGGATTAATTTCAGTTCATCATATAATTCAGGAACACGACATACCAAGATATTATTACCTCTGCTTCTGGTTTCCAGTCCAATATTTTTTCATTAATATAGTGAATAGATTTAAGATTAGAGTTGAAATCCTTTTGCAGTTCTTCACCTTATACTTCATTTTCCATAGCTTTTGCTTCTGTAGCTTGTCTATTAGAAATATGATTTATTGTATTGTCATCTGTTGAAATCTGATCAGAAAGTTGTTGTATGGCTGATCTAAGAGGTTGCAACACCAGTCTTAATTCTTCTAAAATGGGAGGTTGGTCTTTATTCCTTTATTAACTGACTTTTTATCCTCTTGCTTTTTGGCTGTTCTTGCCTTTTTGAGGCACTTTCTTTTTCTGGTGAGAAAAGCATTGACAATTTTGCTTTGGTTGTTTGAATGCCTGTATGTTCACTTTCATTTGCCATTTACTTTATTTTAAATGTATTTTCCACTAATGCAATTTTATGTAGCCCAATAATCGACTCTGGATTATTTGAAAACCTTTTTTTTTATTACTTCATCTTCTCCTTATTGCTATTTATTTCCCCTTGCAGTAGAAAATATTCAAAGCTTGCATAACTTGGTCACTGAGTTGGATTCCTCCCTTCAGACAAGCTCTCAGCACTTTCTTAAAAAGTATATATTATAGGTTCATAGGTTGGTACTGGGCTATCTGCCCAAAGGCATATATTAGCCCAGCCACATTGTGCGGTATTCACCACCCCTTTAGTAGTTCCCTAGACCCTTGTACTAGCAGCTAGTACCCTTGGCCCATATCTAGTAGTGCTGTTGGTGTGATCCCCGGTGTGAACTTTCTGTTACCCATCCACTCATCAAGGTTCCTCTTGAAGAGTGATAGTGAGGGGCTCTGTCTTATGTAGATCGGGACCCTGTTCCACAGTAAGGGAAGTCTCTGCGAAGGGAATCTATCCCTCCAGCATGTTCTATTCACTGTTGTGTTGAGGTTTATATCCCTAGAGTGTGTAGCTCGAGTAGATTTGGTTTTGCTAAGATGGAGCATGTTCAACAAATCTGGGTTGGACATGGCTCTGTATGTTAGACAGAGATCACCTCTGAGAAAGCGGTATGCAACAGAGAACAGTCTTAGCTTTTTCAATCGTGCTGCATAGGGCAACTTTTTGAGGCCAGTAATCCTCTTGGTTAGGTACCTTTGTGGTCTCTCCAGCTGCTGGTGATGTCTAGCCAGGTACATTCCAATTGGTGCATTGTACTCAATAATGGGTCTGATGAGGGAAGAGTAGAGGGGCACCATTACATCCTTAGATCTTGATGCGAACCCTTTCATGATCAGATGGGTCACATAGAAGGATTTTCTAACCACTTTGGCAACATGGTTATCAAAGGAAAGCTGACTATCTACTTGGGTCCCCAGATCCCTTATTTCTTCTTCAGATTTCAGGGGATTACCTCCTATGTTGTAGTTTCCGGGTACTCTGTTTTTTTGCAAAGGGGATTACTATGCATTTTTTGCATTTAGCTTGAGACCATGGCTTTGACACCATGCATCAGTCTCATTTAGGCCCTTCTGGAGGATCTCCATGTCGGCCGGAGACTCTATTATAGCACCCAGTTTACAGTTGTCCACAAACTTAGTCAGCCACAGCCCTTCCGTGCTTGCCTGTACTTCTGAGAGGTATATGCCAAACAGGAGGGGCCCCAGGACAGAGCCCTGCTATTAGGTAGTGTTAATTACCACTTCAGAGCCATCAAATGAAAGTCTAAATTTAACTTTGACTTATTTTGACAATTCTTATTTTTCTTTCCATTTTACTTTTCTTTATGTAGATCAAGAGTGACAGTCCACACGGGGACTTACAGCTGAACTGCAATTATCCCATCAGTCCATTTAACAGTGACAGCTCCAAGATAAAGCCAAAGAAAAAAAAGAAGATTCCTGTTGTTGTTGCTATCTTCTTGAATCAAAATTATCATTAAAACAGTATTTCAAAGGCTCTTCCTTTTCTCCCGCACAGTTCGGAGAATAGTTGAACACACGTATGTCTTTTGCTTTAATGTTGTTGCATTTTCCACTGATGCAATTTTGCTTAGACCAAATTCAGTTCTAGCTTATTTTAAAGCCTCTCTTTTTACTTCATGTTCCGCTTGTTGCTATTTCCTTCCCCTTACAGTGCAGAATATTCAAAGCTTGTATATCTCAGCCACTGAGTCAGATCCCTCTTTTCAAACAAGGTCCAGCACTTTTATTTTATATATTTGTTAAAGAAAATATATGCTAGGTAATGTTTAATACCACTTCAGATCCATCAGATAAAAGATTTAACTTTGACTTGTTTCAACAGTTCCTACATGTTTCTTCCCCTTTCATTTTTCTTTATATGGTTTGAGAGTCACAGTTCACATGGGAACTTACAGTCAAAGCGGGGCTCTTCCTTCAGGCCAGTTAACGATGACAATCCCAAGGCAAAACTAAGGAAAGAAAAGAAGATTCCTGTTGTCACTACAGCCTTCTCAAATTGAGATTATCTTTTAAACATTTATGCAAAGACTCTTCTAGGCTTTTATATTTCCTTTCTCCTTTTCTCCCCTCATTTTGGAGAATACTGGAATACGCGGATGCCTGCAACCACTGAGTCAAACCTCTTTTCCTAGGTCAGTTCATGGTAAACTTTTACAATTTTGTATATGGCTCATAGAAGAGTAATGTTATATATTACATTTTTGCTTTTAAAAGACTGCAATTATGTACTATGCAGGTTAAAAATGTTGCAGTTGTATTGGAGCTTAGCAAGCACAGAATCTACAAGTTGTCTGCCATCTTGTCTCTTGACATCCTTCTCCATTATGTCACCTTGTGTGACAGTCACATAATATACATTTCCACTGTGCAGCCCATACTGTATCATGTTGATATGTGATTAGTGTTCCTGCTACAACTGTGTTAATTTACATGGCCTCATCTGCTGTATATTAAGCTGTTTCACCTGCCGTCTTTCCCTGTATTCATTCCTACAATTCATTTGTGTGTCTCTATTCAACACACACTTGCCTGACTGTTTATTGTAAATGGGAGTCCATGTACCTTTATGGATCATTTACAAAACTTTTGTACAGAATGCCTGAAATGAGACTCCACAATGCTCTGCACTGTGTAAACTGTCTTTTAACGTATATGGATCACTTACATTACCCTGATAATCATTGAAGCATGCCACAAAATCCCACAGGCCTAGTTTGCCCATAGCTAAGCAGGTCTACACTTGTACTGCTCTCTGTGTTACTTTACATGGTCTTCTGGCCAGCAACACCATTGCTAGCCATGAAATCATGCTTGTTTACATTTAAATGCAGTGTACAGCATGAATATGTAAATAACACTGCTGCTCACTGCGCAAATACATAAACTCCATGCGAGCTTTACGCAAAACTTACACAGACCTTATTGAATCCTCATGTATATCTATGTCTATATATGCTAGTCTCCACCTCCTTCCCCCATGTCTTTCCACTGCTACAATTGTGAAATACTACCATTAATATTAAACTATATATATATATATATATATATATATATATATATATATATATATATATATATATAAGTAAAGCTGAACTGGTACAAGACCTAATAGAGGAAGTCCATTGCTTACTTCTATTACTAGCCAGATATAAATTAAGTGCTTACTAATATACAGAGTACTGAGTGGCAGCCTGTAGAGATTCCTAAACAAAAGTTAAAATTCAAAAGAGTAATTAATGTGTAGTTTATGTTATTTATTTTAATTAAAAAGATGATGCTTAACCATCACATTATTCACTATCAGAACTATGGCCATTCTCATTTAGCTTGCTTTATTTTTTTGCTTGAAAAATAATAAATATAAATATTTAAACAGGTACAATTATAGATATATAGAGAGATAGAACGATATACAGCTAGATAGATAGATAGATAGATAGATAGATAGATAGATAATTACAGACATGTATTGTTATTTAACAAATACAGCAAAATAAATAAGAACTAGAGTTGCTATTAATACTGACTTTGTTTACTTTCATTTAGAAGTTCAATTAACCTACCAACACTAAAATCCTAATAGGTTGGGATATTTAAGTGTGAAGAACTATTCCACAATCTTGAAATGGAAAGTACCCAAGTCACAAAAGGATCCAACACAGGTCAGTCCTCAGTAAAGTTAGATGCAGTAAAGTCAACCGAGACTCTAGCCAAGAAGAACAGGCAGAGAAGTCAGAAGACTTCTGACAGCACATCAGAAATGAAAGTGCAGAGAGAACCCCCTATAATGACAGCTACCATAGAAAACCCAGATAACTATGGTCTGAGTAATGAAGACCATAGAGAGAGAGAGAGAGAGGTTATACTGAGCCAAACCCATGATTAGTATTTAGCAGAGTTAATTGAGTCACTTCTGAAGCCAGCAAGGGTAGATTATTCAACTTATTGCTAGAGAAAGGACTTGTTTTCCCAACTGGACAAAGACATTGGGGGAAGGCAGCTAATGTTCTGAAAACGCTCACCACTTGACTACATAACCCAGATCAAAATACAAAGAGAAGTGAAGACAAAGCAGTCAGAAGTTCAGACATTACTAAAAAGTTTGAATGTAGGATTCCGCTGATGCTGTCTGCAGTGTCCACTGACATTAGTACTTCTAATCTTTCTTTGTTAAACCACAATAGTCACAGGGCACACATATCTGCTCCTATACACAAAACCATTAAAGACTAAATCGTCCAAGGGGAATATGTAGATGGTTTTGAATTAACAGATGCAGACAGGATCCAAAGGTTTCTGGAAGCTGAGAAGTCCAGAACCAAAGATCTAATTGCAACCTTAGTGTTTTAGACAAAAAAAAAAAGCAAATTCAGGAGAACTGGGATTCTTGGGCAGCAGAATTATTTATATTTATGCCATTCATTACTGAAAATGACTGTCAGCAGGCATTACCATTAATTTTGTATTTATTGACCTTCAGAGAAGTACATCACTTTTGTTGATGCATAGCATGGCTAGGCAATGATCAAAGGTTTAGGAAATTAAAAGAAGTCAACAAATCCTTAAGGTGTGACCAACACCACCCCAAACACTTGGACAAGTGCTAAGCTGGATCTGCCTTCATCTAATATTTATGGCAACAGCATGGATTCCCAAGTTCCAAAATCATGTTGGACATTTAGCAGTGGAAAATACCTTTGGTCTGCCTGCTGTTTTGATCACACATGTTCATATTGTCTTAAACATCACCCAGCCTTCCATTTTTGGTAAAATAAAATGAGTCAACTCAGACTTACATTTAGTGTTCATGGTAATGAGAAAGTAATTTCCTTAAAACAAGCAGGGTCCATTTGATGGAGGGGTTCCTATCAGGCTAGCAGAAGCTTTCCTTCACAATAAAGACACTTGCATTAAAACATCTTACTCCCCTGTAAAAATACAAGAATTGTCTTGAGAACTCAAAGAATAGTGTGACACAGATAGCAAAATATTGGTTACAAGGTTTTGCAAAGTATTACTCATTGAAATCATCCGCTCATCATAATAATACAACTATTAAAACCTGAAGTTGGTATCTGGGACAGATAGCCTTGGAACAAATATTATGAAGGAAGAGGTTCAAGCAGGTAGAATAACTTGTCCATATTGACCTCTCCAAAGAGGAGGAAGGGTCAGTTTTACCTCATTCACAATCTGCCCTCTCCAGTGATGTTTTCTGTTAATAAATTTATTAGCAAAGAAAATGCCAGGGTAAACCATGCTACTCTTGATGACACAGTCTCCATTATTCCTAAGTTGAAAGAGCCCTGGAAAGGCAAGCTTGATAATAAGTCAGCATTTCACTAGTTGCTTATCCAAGAATGAAAAAGGCCAATGCTTGGTCTCTCATTTCTAGGTTTTTATATTTTTACAAGACCATGGTAAAAGGCTGCTCAATGGCCTGTGATATTCCTGAGTCTTTACGCACATCATTACATTGGTGCTGGTAGCGATAGACTAAGAACCAGGCTGCAAATCATTACCTTGATGATTTTCTTAGCAGTGGGGAGGGTAAGCAAGTTGCCAGTAAAGGAATGAAAATCTTTATTGAACTATGTGATCTCTTATGTGTTTCACTGGAATTGGATAAACCTGAAGGCTGTTGTCAATGACTAGTATTCCTATGTTTAGGAACTGTTGCTACCGGTTCATACTTCATATTGCCTGGCAAGAAATGTCAATGTTTAAAAGAAGCGCTAGCCTTTTCTGAGCATTTAAAGTATTTTAGAATAAAGTTAATGCATTTTTGTGAAAAAAAAAAGAAAAAAACAAAAAAATATTCATGTTTCCTGCCTTTTCTAAGATAGTCTAGTCCAGTTTTCAGGTTCTGCTGAATTCAGGGCTGTGGGACAAGTTCCTGTGTTGCCCATATCTTACTTGGATAGAAGGAAGGAAGTTTCTCTGTTCACCAGTGAGAGTGGGAAGCTTTGAGCAGCCTATCTGTCCCTGGAGGAGTGGTCTCAGCCCAGCAACTAGTAGTTTATTAGCCATTTTGGGCTAATTTCTATCTCTTTTATCTCCCTGCTATAAAACCCGCATTTGCGCGGTTTTGCATGGTTTTGCACGCTGGGCAGCACCGGTTAGCTAGGGTTAAACTATTCCCGGCTCCACGAAGTCTGCTCTTCAATTTTTCCTTTGGAACTAGTCAAACTCTCAACTTAAGCACTCAAACCATTTCTTTTACAGTGCAGCACTTGCTCTAATCTCTTAGTAAGCACTAATAAACGATAGCACTACACCCCCCTATACTATACAGATGTGCAAGGCTCTCTATGCATCCCTACCGGACAATCAGTAAAACAGTTCACTTTATCTGTTCAGGCATGTCCAAAGGATAGTTTCAGGTGTACTCTCCAGTCCAGCTGGTGAATCTGGGCATCTTGAGGCAATGTTACAATTGCCTCATGTACACAGACAACCCTCTCCTCTTTCCAACAAACACAAATGTATGCGAGAGATGCAACTATACAGCCAAATTGGAGGCCAAGTTCTCTCAACCCAAGACAGGAACAGTCAGTCATGAGGTGAAGGGAAACACTTGCACCACACCCCCAGTCTTACATAGACCAGTCATATCTGCACCAGCAAACAACACACATAAATACACAAAAACATACTCGGGGGCTCTAAATAAAAATCTGCCAAAGCAGCAGAGACCTCCAAAGCAGATATCCAAGCAACCACCACACCTAACAACAACCACATATCACATACTTCAAAAAGTCAGGGTGCCACTCAATCACAGCCCTTAAGGCTAAATAATGCACCCAATACACTAGTAATAGGTGGCTCTATTGTCAGGCACACTGACGTCCCACTCACTAGACTGAACAAGGAGAAGGTTACTGTAAGCTGCCTGTCGGGTGCCAGGATCTGCCACATAACACAAGCACTCAGGTCACTCCAGAGCAGGTACAAATATGACTCTGTCATTGTCCATGTTGGTGTGAATGACCTGAGACTACATGAAAATAGACATAGAAGATCTCTCTGATCATGTATCCCAGGCTGGTATGACCCTGACCCTGAGTAGCATCCTGCCCTCACCAAGAATGATGCCATGGTATAAAGATAAAATTATCAGTTTTAACAATTGGCTAAGCTTTTGGTGTCATTCAAAGGGGATCCAGTGTTTGTCAGCCTGGGATGACATGCTCGACAAGCCACGTTGCTTCACCAGAGACGGCTTGCACCTGTTGCCCTTAGGCTTTCGAATACTGGCCAAGGCTCTTGCCACTCCCATAGTGCCTTTTTTAGGCAAGGCTCAAAAGACAAACCCACCTCCGTAAACAACACAAGAAACCAAAAACTGAGGGTAATGCTACTCAATGCCAGAAGTCTAAACCTCAAAATACACACACTCGAGGCACTCCTCAGTATGGAGAGAATCGATATCTGTGCAGTAACAGAAACCTGGTTCAAGGCTCCAGAGAGCACCCCAGCACTACCAGGCTATAACTCATACCATACCTTTCAGCCTCAGAACCCAGACCAAAATACAAAAGGCGGGGGTGTATCCATTTTCATCAAGGATACCCACACCTCCAGGTTAGTGGCACAGCACGAGGACTCGGAGACCATCCATGTGCAACTAACAGTGGGCAAAGCTGGTTTTCAGATTGTAGCTTGCTACAGATCAACCACCTTGTGTCAGGACCCCCACTCAGCATTCCTGAGAACACTGGAAAAAATGAAGGTCCTACCTAACACCATGATATTGGGTGATTTCAACTACCCAAACATTGACTGCGAAAACTACTCAAGTACTAACTCCCTTTCCCAATGCTTCCTAGAGTTTATAAACTCAAATGCCCTGGAACAACTGGTCACCACTTTCACAAGAGGTAACAACATATTGGACCTGATCATCACCAACATGGGGGATCAATGTTGCACACCAGAGGTAAACCCGTCGCTGGTAAGATCAGACCATAAACTAATCACACTGGACATCCACATCCCGACCCTAACCCCAGTCAAGGAAACCACTATGAAAAACTTTTCTAAAGCAAAATTCACACTTCTCAAGACCAAGGTGGAAAGTTTCAAAGCCACCTTGCTAAAGGATAATGCTGCCCAAACCACAGAATCCATTGCAAATGCATTCTATGAGCACCTACAGGAATGCATGGATCGAGCCATCCCAAGTAAAACCAAGACTCACTCCTCCAAAAAGAGGAAACCAGTCTGGTGGATCCTGGCCATAAATAAGCTATACAACAGAAGGAGGAAACTATTACATGATAGAGCAAAATCCCAAAAAGGGAAGGCATCCCTGATCAGTATTAGCAAGAAACTACGATCCCTCATAAAATCATCCAAGGCCAGCTTCAAAAGAAAAATTGCCAAAGACTCTAAAGATAATCACAATGCCTTCTTTGGCTATGTCAAAAATCTAGGTGGCAACTCTCAGATCTGCTCTGAGCTAGTGCAAAATGGCAAAAAATACACTGAACCAACTGACATTGCCAACATCCTGGCTGACAGGTTCAGTGCAAACTTTACCCTCCCCTCACCTCCAAAAGGGCCTGTGTCCATCCCAGAAGAATGTAGAGCCCCAGACATCACAGACACACAGGTGAAACAGCCCTTTCCAAAGCCAAAAACACAGCATCAATGGGACCGGATGGTATCCCAGGCTGCATCTTACACTAGCTCCAAAATGAACTAACCCCTCACCTAAATTCACTGTTCAAACTCAGCCTTACCACAGGCTATGTACCCAAAGAATGGCATAGAGCAACAGTTATCCTGCTCCACAAAGGTGGTGCCACAACTGATCCTGGGAACTATCACCCTATAAGCCTGACTAGCCTGATCTGCAAAGCTATGGAGTGCATCATCATGGAACTCATTAACAGAGACATTGGGAACCTCCAGACACTGGACCCTACCCAATTCGTCTTTGTTAAAGGCAGATCTTGCCTCCTAAACCTAATTGACTTCTTTGAAACAGTTACCAAGGCTATAGATGAGGGAAAGGTAGTCCACACAGCCTACCTGGACCTTGTAAAGGCCTTCGACACCATTCCCCACTCTGGCATTATAGATAAGCCTACCAGCTTGAACATCAACCCCTATGTCATGAGATGGGTTGCCAACTGGCTCGTGGATAGAACTCACATGGTCAGAGTTGTGGCTGCCATGTATGACTCTAAACCGGTTACAAAGTGGTGTCCCACAGAGCTCAGTCCTGGGACCCCTCCTCTTCAGTATACACTTCTCTGAGGTACAGGCAAGCACGGGAGGACTATGGCTGACCAAGTTCACAGATGATTGCAAACTGGGGACCATAATCGACTCTCCGACTGACACAGACATCCTCCAGAAGGATGTCACGGAGACGAATACCTGGTGTCAGAACCATGGCCTCAAGCTAAATGCCAAAAAGTGCATAGTCATCCCCTTTGGGAAAAACAAAGTGTCCACAAACTACTACATAGGTAGTAATCCACTAAGTACGGAAGATGTAATTAGGGATCTGGGGACCCAAGTAGATAGCAACTTCTCCTTTGATAATCACATTGCCAAAGTGGTTAGAAAATCCTTCTATGTAGCTCACCTAATCACAAAAGGGTTCACATCTAGATCAAGAGAGGTTATTGTGCCCCTCTACTCATCGCTCATCAGGCCCATAACAGAGTACAATGCCCCATTTGGATGTACTTTACTCAACACCTGCAACAGCTTGAGAGACCACAGAAGTACCTCACCAAGAGGATCGTGGGCCTCAAACAGATGCCATATGCAGCTCGACTAAAGAAACTCCAGCTCTACTCGGTTGCTTACCGCCTATTCAGAGATGATCTCTGCCTGACATCCAAGGCCATGTCCGACCCGAAATTAATGGACATGCTCCTCCTCAAGAAAACCAAATCTCTTAAAGCCACACGCTCTAGGGATTTAAACCTCACCACAACAATAAATAGGACATGCTGGAGGGATATATTCCTGTCCCAGAGACTTCCCTTGCTCTGGAATAGAATCTCAATCTATGTTAGGCAAAGCTCCTCACTGACTCTCTTCAAGAGAAATCTTGACGAGTGGATGGAAAATTGTAAATTTACCCCTGGGATCACTTCAGTGGCCCTGCTGGACAGAAGCTCAGGAAATTAATCTAAAAGGGAGGCAAAAGCCAACACATTTTGGCTAGGCTTATAAATGCCCTTGGGCAGATAGTCTAGTACCTACATATGAACCTATGAACCTAAATATTTAGAAGGCCTTCTTAATTTTGCATGTTGGGCCATCAGTGCAGGTAGGATCTTTATAAGATCCTTGGCAAACATATTATGAGGGGCACAGAAAACACTACTGAGTACAGATTTCCAAAAAAGCTAAAAGATGACCTACAGTTGTGGAAGTTTTTTTCATGGCCACTTTAATGGGACTTTATTATGAGAAGCCATACTTCTCAACCTCTGAGCTCAAGATAGTTGGACAAAGTCAAAAGTAATATGGGGGACAAAGGCCCAAAATCAGGGATAGATTTTAGATACTGCTCTTATAAACTTAGAAAGTTGCTAGAATAATATAATTTGCATAAGTATGCATTTTCTGAAGGAAATGTTATCTGATACAGAAATGTGTGCTATTATTTAATGTCTTCAGTCCTCTGTAAGTTGCTAGAAAACCACAAATTTTATGAGGAGTAGATCAGACATATGAGGCAAAGATCTGGACATTGTGCAAAAGTATGTGCCAAGTGGACTAGATTCCTTCTGATGCTCTACAGTTGTATACTTAGGCTGCTGATGCTTCATCAGGCATGAGAGATTATCTAAAGGGGAGATGGCTTGCAGTAGATTGGCCTTCTCCTTTTCCAAAGGCAGTCAAGGAAGACACTGCATTTTCAGAAAGTCTTAATTTATGGACTGCCATTTACATCTGACAAAGTTAGTTTAGAGACTGAAAGTTAATCCTCAATTCAGACAACCAAGCTATAATGCAGATTCTTCAACATAGGTCATCTCATTCTAAGAGTCAAGTTCATTTTGTGACTACTTGTGCTACTTAATTTATATATCAGTTTAACGTTTAAGCTCAACATGTCCCTGGTGTTTAGAAAAATATACCTACCAACTTATCACATCTCCAGTTTTCCTGGTTCTGACTTTTGGCTCTAGAGGCACAGCAATTAATCACACCACTAAAACCTCATATTTGGCTTCTAGAATAAAGTTAATGGTGACCCTTATGTGCAATTCTTGGTATATAAATACTAGGCAAGCCTCTGCATCTGCGTTATACAAATCCAAAGACCTTTATTTACAGTTGCCAGATAATGATAGAGGTTGTACTATAGAATGCTTACTACAAGATTCCCCAAGTTTACACATCCAAATTGCATCTTTGGGTTGGTCAGACAAATTCTTATGACTTCTTAATTTGGTCCATCTATGGTTGATTAGCAGATTATGGAAAGATTGGAGACACATGCAAGTGGAAAACAGAGATGCCCGATGTCCGGTGGGGGCTCAGCTGCTACCATTGGTGATAAAAGGGGTAAAGGCAACAGTTAAGGGCTTCTACTCTCTATTTATAAGTGCAACACTATTTACTTGGCTTTATGCTGGGGCATTTAGAGTCAGTGAAGTCTCTTCAATGGGATGGTGATATAATAACACACTTAAAAATAGTAGTTTTGTTAAAGAAATCCAAAAACATCTAAATGGGAGTAGACAAACATGTTCTTCTGCAGCATTCAAAAATTCTGGCACAGTATGCAGTACACTGGGCAGGAGCAAAGCAAAATCTTCTAAGGCAAGTTCACCTGAGAGATGTGGTTTTCAGATTGCCAAATGGACAGCCTTTGTTCCCTTCAGAACCTAATGTGATGGTGAAAAATATCTTGGCAAGCCAGGGCATTGCATAAAAAGGTTTTAGTTCTCACTCATTTAGAACAGGTTGGGGGAGGGCAAGATCATGGAATTAGTAAAGCACAGTGACAGACTTCTATCAGATACTTTTGGAGTTATATTAGATAATTTTATTTATTATTATTATTATTATTATTATTATTATTATTATTATTATTATTATTGTTTCCTCCTTTAAGTTCCCACTTCTATTTATCATATGCCACTCCTCCATCTGCAAAGCAGCCTCCAGATTGACAGTCAGACCCAGAAAATTGAATCACAGCATTGATCTGGCTAGATGAACTGTTGTTTGGCAAGGGTACCCAGGTTTGTTGTGGCTCCAACTTTTACAGGTCATTTATATATTGTTTAATTTTAACAGACTGCCTGATGATATTAGTAATTAATCTAAATGGCAATTGTGTATGTTACATTTCAAAAACACATCATTCTAGGTAAGATTTTGGCAGACATATCCTTGTTATATCAAAGGTTCCCAGATATGCAAATAGTTTGGTCAGCCATCATACCCAGATTATGTTGGAGGGGTGAGCCTGGTTTCATGAAATTTACCCAGCAGTTTTCTGAACTTGCAGATTTTCAGAGCAGCTTGACAAGTTGGTTTCTTAGCAGTTGAACACCCTGACTTATACAGACTTGATATAGATTTTTATCATACTGATGACATTCACGTGTGTGTGTGTGTGTGTGTGTGTGTGTGTGTGTGTGTGTGTGTGCACACGTGTGTGTATATGTATATATGTATATAATATATATATATTTTTTTAGACAGATAGATACAGATGTGTTCATTTACCATAAACAGGCACATAATCAATGCTTGCAAAAGTGATATCAAAATATTAAACACAAATTGTCAACACATATTGTGTATACTCTGCAGATTACTCCTGAGCAGGCTAATCTAAAAACAAGTGTTTTTTTCAGGCAAGGCAATCTCACCATATAACCCTATGCTCATTTTACATATATACAAATATAGGAAATATTCTCCTATATGAGGATTGTAGATCTCATGCACATGTCGACCATCAATTTCTGTTAACTAAATGGTATTGACAAAACAGACATTGACCTTGTGTACATTCAGTGATAAATAAGCTACATATACATAAATAAATATTTACACATAGACACATTCATTATAATATGTGTGTGCGATCACAGTACAGCAGGAACTGACATTTTTCACTTTTCCCATTGTCGAATGATCTCAGCGTTGGTATACATAATTTGCCGGGTGTGGAGTGCAGAGAAGGATGCTTGCTCCTCTGCATAAAACACTGTAGTCTTTTGTGGTTTTGTGATTTGATCTTTTTATATCAATTGTTTTTCTTCACTCATGTGAGCAGTCACATTTTCATTAGGTAATCATACAGATATACTTAAAATAGTCTAATGCAATACTGACACTTGACAGCACAAGGTTGAAGTAGAGTATGCCAGTGATAAATGTTACTTACATAAAGATGACATTAGCTTCTGAAACTACGTACAATCAGCTTCTAACAGCCAAATGACATGAAACACTACAATTTACCACGTGCCCTACTAAGTATATATACTAGCTCTAAAAGATATTCACAGTCATAGAACAAGCTGCCACCATCCATCCCAAATATATCAGGTACACATTCAATGTAAAAGCATTATACATTCAGTGTAAAAGCAGGTGGTCTGGCTCTAGCATTCTGGTAATAAGAAAACACAGTAATTTTTTTTTTCTGTAGGGGAGCAAGACCCTTTGCATCCTGAACAGCCCCCCTTGCCAATTTCTATATAGCAGCTCCACCATTGCACTAAATTTGAAGAAAGAAGAAAAGCATTCTACTGTGTTATTCCTTAGCACGCAGATCTGCTGCTTATACTACCACTCAACATTTATTACTGACAACATATTGTGTTTGACCTTATGTTGTTGCCTGACTGTTGATCTTTGTATTAGATTATTTTTAGTTCTGTCAGTTCTCCCATATACAGTTTCTGTATGAGAAATCTGTTTTCCTAATCCCTTCAATTATTTTAATATTTGGTGAAGCATATTTCTCTGAATCACACTTTTTGAGAACACTGGATCAACTGCATTCTTTTTCTGACAGAACACATTCTTATAGGAAAAAAGTAGTAAAGACTTTAGATATGCTCGACATGGTCATGTTAGAGGTTACAGTTATCGTTGTGGTGTGTGTGTGTGTGTGTGTGTGTGTGTGTGTGTGTGTGTGTGTGTGTGTGTGTGTGCGCATGCGCACATGCGCAAACTGATTTCTCTGTTTCTTTTGTGTGGCTGTGTGCACATGTGCATTTGTGTGGTTTTGTGCATGTCATTTGCTTGAAGGGCAGCTATTGGCTATAAATCAGGCTATACAATGAGCAATAGTTTAATAAGTTTCAGTTTAAAGATGTTAAAATGAATTATAACATGACTGCAAGAAATTAAGTTTTCATTATCATGATGCTTGTCTGTAATGAATTCTAAACTGAGAGATATCTTGTAAGAGGTTTTATATATAATGTTTAATTGAAAAAAGGGAAATATGTGCTTTAATTTCATTTAAAATGTAGCTATAGCCACTACACATAATCAGGCTATAATAATTTCTCTAAACTGAGAATGGGCCATGAAGCATCTTGACATGGGATGCTACTGAATATTCAAGACAGTAATTGCAAACTTCTGTACTATGAAAAAAAAGACTAAGTGCATATAGAGAAACCCTAATACTGTAGTATTTTGTAATATTACACCTACTCTAAATTAATTAATTCTAAAGATTATTATATATAAGTAGCAAGAGTGTGGTGGTACAATTGCCCATGTTAGCTGTGAAGGGGGCAAAGACTCACCCTGCGATTCAGTAAACTCCATGTTGGTTTCACGTGAAACCTACATAAAGTTTACATGTGAGTGCAACTGTGAGCACCAGTGCTAATTACATATTCATGCCACACACTGTATTTAAATGTAAATAAGTGAAGTTTTGTGCTGCCAACCAGGAAATATGTGTAATCAAACACAAATAGCAAGCCTGTTTAAGTCAGAGCACTGAAGGTCTGCAGTTTTGCACAGAATGCCACAATAATCACCAGGGCTTAACAGATAGCTCTCAATCTCTTAGTGCAAAGAGATCTGGAAAAAGACCAACATAAAAGGGGGACAATAGTCCAGAAATAGGGACATATTTGTGTTTTAGAAATGTGCTACGATAACCAGAGGTTTGTGTTAAGGTATGTGTTCTGAAGGATTTGAAGTCTGAAACTCAAATGCATGTAATTATTTATTCACATAGGTTCTCAGATCATCCCAGTGATATGGCAGAAAATCACAAATTTGATAAGGAACACACCACAAAATATAAAGGCAAAACCTGGACATTTTGTGAAAATCTAGATAGTTAAGAGGTGTGATTGTTAAGTATATGGTCCAAACAGAGTGCAGGACAGTGTATCTATAGTACAGATTATTGTGAAATCCCATTCCAGGCATTCTGTACTGAAGGTGAGTAAATGACCTTTAAGGGTACTTGGAGTGCCATGTAAAATAAACACTCTGGGTGAC
>NC_056745.1:1005007768-1005050268 GCF_019279795.1 Protopterus annectens
TTAGTGAGCCAGTTGGCTATCCATCTAGTAATATGTGGGTTAATCCCCATATGAGATATTTTCTCTATGATACCTGAATGGGGAATAGTGTTAAAGGCCTTGGATAACTCAACCTAAGCAGTATGCCCTGCTATCCCTTATCCAGGTCTTTGGTATCAGTATTGAAGAAGTCCACTAGGTTTAATAAGCAAGATCTGCCCTTGAAAAAAAAAATTGATTTGAGCCAAGTGTGTTGAAAGTCACCTATGTTCCTGTGAATAAGGTCCATGCTGAACCCTTCCCCTAGCCTTGCTGATAAGGCTTTTTAGACTTATAGTTCAATAGTTCTAGTTCTGTATGTTAACAGATTGATGTGCATTGCATATCACACAGCATTTGATATTAATTTCTGTAGTGTAGGTGACATATGTGTCAAAAACGTACTAAGACACCAGAGTTTCAGTGCTTGGGGGGAGGCAACACATGGTTGTATTGTAAATGGATCCCCTTCAAAACATCGAATCACCAGAATATCAAATCCAGCTTCATCAAGATGATTTCACCAAATCTTCGCAACATCAAACTCCCAGAACAATGAAAACTAACCCCAGGTAGACAACAACTTGACCTCCAGGACAAAACAACAAACAGCAAAACAAAAAACCCTTCAAGTGGGCAGTTTTGCCCCAGATGCCCCCTAACTAAATACACCAACGAGATCACACTACAGTGGAGAAAGAGCAAGGTTCACCATGATGTCCAAGTTGTTCTTTTCCAGGGGTTGGTTTTCGTTATTCCGGGAGTTCAATATATTGAAGATCTGGGAAAATCATCTTGATGAAGCTGGATTAGATATTCTGGTGATTCAGTTTTTGAAGGGGGCTCATTGTAAATATGTGACATATTGTTAGGGCCTTCAGTTTGTTATATTTCCTCATGTAATTTCATATCATAGACAGGAAATAGACAGTAAACAGCAGTAATACATAATAATATTTAGTTTTCCATAGTGAGGCGAGCACCGAGTTTGCTCGATGGCTGACAAAGTGTTTGCACATGAGAGATACACATTTTTAATACTTCCCTTGTTTGTGTATAATTAAGCAGTGCACAAATGTGAGCTGCATTGCTAAAGTCTGAGAGTTAGTATTTAGTCTATGAAACACACCTGCTGGTTAACTGACTCTGTGAAAGTAGGTGTAAATGCATTGACACATTTCTTTTTTAGCCCATATGATACTGGGTTCAAATCCAGGTGCATCTATTACTTTTAAATACAGACATAATACAATTACATTAATTCTTTATAGTATGTGTGCTGCTGTATGTTGGCATAGCACAGCAGGGCTAAGCGAGATTGCGAGGAGATAACTGCAGGTTTGTAACACTGCACACAGTCGCTTTGCATTGCTGCACAATGCAAAATTTTGCACAAACATTGAAGCCAAAAAGTGAAGGGATCCATTGTCTTTTCAGCTACTTATGTGTATTGTGTGTGGTTCTACTTTTTGAACAGATTATAGGTGTTAAAATGGAGTAGATAAGAAAGTGGTGAAATGGGGAGTAAGCAGGATGAAGAACAAAGGGAAAGCAATACAGGAATGTACAGGAGGGAGGGAGGAAAGAACCATAGCTATCCATTTCTTCAACAGTAAAAACTGATCATATGTGCAGAATATTAGCTGAATCAGGACTGTCATCTCCAGACAGAGGAGAGACAAGAATATAATCATGTTGCATAGCCAATTAGACTGAATCAAGTGTGTCAAGAAGACACATGTGCAAAATGGAGAGCTATGTATATGTTATATTTTTTTGGGGGGGGCAGGTGTCCATGATTTTTAATTCAGTAAGAGAGGACTGCTGGGTAAGGGATGTATATATGTCTGGATTTGGTAAGTTGGGTAGGTGAGGAAGCAAATGCAAACAAACAAGTCAAACAAGAGAAGAGACATGGATGGTAAGGGCCACAAAAGGTTGGGGACACCATGATTGGGATGAGGGAGGGAACAACGCAGGTTTAGGGCTGTCAAGCTTGGAGACAGTGAGAATTGAGTCCTCCCCCACTGGACTGTCATCATTGTCCTCTTACTCCACTGGTGGCTGGAGCACTTGATGTCTTCTCCTACAGACCATGAGGTAGAGCAGTCTGTCCATCCAGAGTAGGGGTATACCAGTGTTGCTGTGCACTACCATCCCTTGCATTTCCCTGTGGATGATGAAATCACCACCTCCACTGCTGCTGCTAGAGGGTATCACTGCACCAACTGCTGGGTCAATACTACCTGAGAGCACAGGTAGTGCTGTCAGGCTGCCTCCCAGACCTGTTGGGCATCAGTGCTGGAGCATGGGCTGGCCTACTTTGATGTGAAGTGTGGCATTTAGTGATGTGGTACTCATGGATGACATGGAGAAATTTTGATGACACATAAAAAATAAAAAAGAGAGATAAGGGTTGGGGTAAGATAAAAAAAAATAGTACCATCATATGTAATATACAATGCATTAACACAATTATACATCTAACCACAGAACAGATTTATCAACTAGTAAACCACAATAAAAAATAAAAAACAAACTACGGATAGCAGCTTTACAGAACTAAGTTTAATAAAGACACAAAAAGATACAATGATAAAATAATAACTCAACAACTTATCGATTTTGCCCTCCAATCATATAGGGCATCATCAACCCATCAACTCTATACTTACACCTGCTGCCACAGGACTAGTTACATAACATAACATTCCCTAATTTAGTAATCATTGTTAAGGTCTCTGTGTTAACTGCTGTGCAGTGCTCCTTAGACTGTTTGTGTGATATACAGCAGAATTAATTGACTGTATCTGGTTTCAGTTACTGGCTGTCTGAGTTGTTCGATGGCTACCACTGCTGGGGAACCTTGCTAACAGCTGTGTAATGACGCTAAGTGCAGTTGCATGATGAAACACAGAAATTGCAACAACGTATTGTTTTTAACCTTTGTCTTTTTACAGACACCCTGTTTACAGGTGTTCTGCAGGTGTTCAGTCTGCTTCCTGGGTGGACCACTAGTCTAGTTTTCACACTGCCACACATCCCACAAATGAGACAAGCACAGCCAAACCTAACATTGTTCTGTTTCCTGTGTTTGCTCTAAGCCACTCATCACACAAACACTGCCCCCTCAAAAAAAGGATAAAGTAGGAAGTTCCTGTACTATGTTTATATCAGATACACAGAGCCAAGTATTTGGGATTCAGCAAATTTATTTTATTTAACATTTGTTAACTGGGAAAGTCCAACTGGGACAGATCCCATTTTAGCAGAAGCCAGGGGAGAAACACTCCCAATGCATGGGACAAAAGCAGAGCACCATGACGAAACCCACATGAATGCAGGGAGGACATGCAAACTCCACATAGAAGGCATCCCAACTGAATATTGAACCAGAGAGCCCCTTGCCTTGTGGTGACAACACTAACCACTGCACCATTGCACTGTCCAATGAGTGCTAATGAGTTCACCTCTCATTTGCATCTTTATTGTGCTGATAGCCCTGAATCTACACCATAAAAAGAAACCTGGTTCCGCACCTGGTGTATAGAGATTAACCCTGAAAAAAGCACAGCTATATGGCTAAGTAGACGCCTCATATACCCAGAAGACACGATCACAATGTTCAACAAAAGCATCCCTTGGAACGAATCAGTAAAATACCTTGGGGTCAGAATGGACAAGCGCCTGTCCTGGAAATCGCATATAGAATCAAATTTGGCGAAAGCAAGGAAATCCTACAATCAGCTTTACCCACTACTGAACAGGAAAAGTTCCCTGAGCATTAAAAACAAATTGCACCTTTACAGGTCTACAGTTAGAGCTCAGATGCTCTACGCATCACCAGCAT
Source organism: Protopterus annectens (assembly GCF_019279795.1). Lineage (NCBI taxonomy): Eukaryota > Metazoa > Chordata > Ceratodontiformes > Protopteridae > Protopterus > Protopterus annectens. The sequence continues at coordinate 1,005,011,637 of NC_056745.1, forward strand.
GGGGATATGCAACCTCCAGCTATATCAAAACCCTACAGCAACTGCAAAATAAAATTCTAAGACTCATCCTAGATGCCCCCTGGTATGTAACCAATCTACAGATGCACAGGGATACCCACTCACCAACCATCAAACAACTCATTCAGGACTCAGCGGCCAAACTCATCACACAGCTAGAAAACCACCCGCAGAGTGACATCAAGTCAATGATGAACTACAATGAAGCGCACTATAGAAAGCATAAAAGACCCAGAGCAAGCTTGGAAAACCATGTATGAAAACTCCCACCTACGATATGCACTGATCAAACTTAGATAAATACAACAATTCTACCAAAACAAATCCAGGAGGATTAAAATCACAGAGATGAAGGAGAGAGAGAGGCCATGCCTTGGACCTCCGTAGGAGCAGAAGTTAAAGAGAGAGAGAAACTGAAGGTGAGGAGACTTGTTTATATGGAAAACACAGAAATCAGGCTATTAATTTGTGATATATCTGCACAAAGGATTACTGAACTTGAAAAGGTATGTTTGCATTTTTTCACCTACATACTGAAATATAAGTAAGAAAATTTGTTGTTTAATAGTTTCATATTTATAAACATATTGACTAGCAAAAGCTTTTACACGTTTATCTGTATGCATTAGTTAGAAATGTACTTATGGCATGGGCATGTTTGTCAGGGCATTTCACAGGTATACATGATTGGCAATACCTTATATAGAGATATAAGTGGTGTCTGCTGACAGTGAGTATGTGTGTGTGTGTGTGTGTGTGTGTGTGTGTGTGTGTGTGTGTGTGTGTGTGTGTGTGTGCGTGTGTGCGTGTGTGTGTGTGCGTGTGTGTGCGTGTGTGTGTGTGTGTGTGCGTGTGTGTGTGTTTGTGAAAGAGAATGAGAGAGAGAGAGAGAGAGCATGGGGCTTCCATACCACACAAATCCACAGACACTCATGGGTAGTGGATATAATTCACACACACACACACACACACACACACACACACACACACACACACACACACACACACACACACACACACACACAACAGACACCAGGGAAACATCATGTAAGGAGTTTATAGAACAACAGGTTTTAACATTTTTTTCAGCATGAAAGATATATTGGGAGAAGCTAGACATCAGATACTCTTGAATAATACTCTAAATCACTTTCAAAGTTAAAAGAACATGGGTATTAGGCAAAATGGAGAGACACAAATATATATGATCCTGGCGTTACTGACTGACTGTAGATGATATCTGATGAGGTAGAGCTGTGCTCTAAACTTCTGGACAAAGCTGGGGGGAGAGACACTTAATGACATCAGGGAGTCTTTCTAAATACTGATCTAATCCATTTAAAAAAGTTAATGCATTTTATGAACAAAAATTGAAACTGTATTGTATTGCATTATTAACTGACCATAATCATTTCTGATGTACCATGAACGGGGAAAAAGAGGCAATATCAAGGACATTTTTTTTAAAATAGGGACAGGAAAAATGTATAGTGGTATGTTTGTTTGTGTGTGTGTATGTGTGTTTGTGAGTCTACATGTTTGGATGCAGCTCTTGATTGGTGACCAACATGTCACCTCCACTAGCACTGCTACCAGTGGGTACTAAACATTTCAGCTGTCCCTTTGGAGGAGCATTTTTTTCAGGCCTTATTTACCCCTACTAAGGATGCCCCTATTTTTGGAGGTATGTCCCTATTTTCAGGCTTGATTTACCTTATCTCACAGTTTTCTGAATCCACTTTGTCACATATGATTTTTAAAGCTGTCTAGTACATACAGAGCCACAGAAAATGACCAACATACTAGTGGCAATAATAATTTAAAGAAAATGGATACACATCTTACATCTTTTTTTTTTAACTGTATCAAAATGATTGATCTTGTGTAAAAATTTTGATATACAGTTCATTAAAGTCAAGAAATTTTCCAGTCTCTTATAGGTTCGTAGGTTCATAGGTAGGTACTAGGCTATCGGCCCGAGGGCATAAGTAAGTCTAGCCAAAGTGTGTTGGCTTTCACCACCCATGTAGATTAGATTCCTGCGCCTCTATCGAGTAGAGTCACAGACGTGATCCTAGGGGTGAATTTCCTGTTACCCATCCATTCATTAAGGTGTTTCTTGAAGAGTGCTAATGATGAGCTCTGTTTGATGTAGATGGGAATTTTCTTCCAGAGCATGGGAAGTCTCTGGGACAAGAATCTATCCCTCCAGCATGCCCTATTTATTGTTGTGGTGAGGTTTAGGTCCCTAGAGTGTGTAGCTCGGAGAGATTGGGATTTCTTTAAGTGGAGCATGTCCATCAAATCTGGGTTTGTCATAGCTTTGTATGTCAGACAGAGATCTCCCCGGAGTAAGCGGTATGTGACTGAGCAGAGTTGGTGTTTCTTGTGCCAGTCGGCATAGGGAAACTGTTTGAGGCCAGCAATCCTCTTGGTGAGGTACTTCTGTGGCCTCTCCAGTTGTTGTAGATGTCTTGTGAGGTACATCCCAAATGGGCATTGTACTCAATGAAGGGTCTGATAAGTGATGAGTAGAGGGTAACAATGACTTCCTTTTTTCTAGATGTGAACCCTTTTGTGATTAGGTGGGCCACGTAGAAAGATCTTCTGACCACTGTGGCAATGTGATTATCAAAGGAGAGGTGATTATTCACTTGGATTCCAAGGACTCATCACACTTTCTGTGTTAAGTGAACTTCCCCCTATTTGGTAATTAGTGGGTACCATGTTTTTACCAAAGGGGATGACAATGCACTTTTTGGCATTTAGCTTGAGGCCATGGTTTTGGCAACAGGTATCTTTCTCGGTGAGGCCCTTTTGCAGGATGTCTACGTCAGCAGGGGAATTGATTATGGCACCCAGTTTGCAGTCAACTGCAAACTTGGTTAGCCATAGATACTCAGTGTTTGCTTGCACTTTAGAGAAGTATATACCAAACAGGAGAGGTCCCAAGACTGAACCCTGGGGCACTCCACTTGTCACCAGTTTGGAATCGTATCTGGAGTCTGCAACTCTCACAGTGTGGGTTCTGTCCATGAACCAGTTGGCCACCCATCTTGTGACATAAGGGTTAATGTTTAGGTCGGTGAGTCTATCTGTGATTCCTGAATGGGGGATGGTATCAAAGGCTTTATCAAGGTCCAGGTAGGTTGTGTGGACCACCTTGCCCTTGTCTATGGCCTTGGTAACTGTTTCAAAACAGTCTACCAGTTTTAGGAGACATGATCTACCCTTTACAAATCTGAACTGGTTAGCATACAAAGTTTGGAGGTTATCAATGTCTTTGTTTATGAGTTCCATGATGATGCGCTCCATGGCCTTGCAGACCAGGCTTGTCAGACTAATAGGTCAATAGTTTCCAGGGTCTGTGGTGGTTCCTCCTTTGTGGAGTGGGACAACTGTTGTTGTGCGCCATTCAGTGGGCACATAACCTGTGGGGAGGCTGTGATTGAAGAAGGAGTTTAGGTGGGGCAGCTAGTTCATTTTGGAGTTCATTTAGGACATAGCTTGGGATGTTGTCCAGTCCCATGGATGTTGTGTTTTTGTCTTTAGAGAGTGCCATTTTTACCTGCATGTTTGTGATTAACGGGTCTCTACAATCATATGGTATAGTTATGGACACTTTGAGGGTGAGAGGGGAGTAAAGTTAGCACTGAACCTATCTGCCAAGATGTTGGCAATATCAGTTGGCTCTGTATATTTTGTGCCATTCTGCTGCAGCTCAGCGCAGATCTGGGTGCATGGAGATTCTTGACCTAGCTAAAGAATGCCTTGTGGTTGTCTTTGGAATCTGTGGCAATTTTTCTTCCAAAGTTCGCTTTGGAGGATTTTATGAGGGATCTTAGCTTCTTACTGAGGTCCATCAGGGAGTTCCTCCATTCTTGGGTTTTTACTCTCTTTTGCAACAGTTTCTTCCTTCTGTTGTAGAGTTTGTTAATGGCAGGGGACCACCAGATTGGCTTCCTTTTTTTTGGAGGATAGCATCTTGGTTTTGTTAGGGATAGCATGATTCATGCACTCATGCAGGTGCTTGTAGAGTGCATTTGTGTAGGATTCAGCAGTCATGACTGTATTGTCCATCTGCAGGGGTGTCACAAAGTTAGCCACCTCTGTTTTGAGTAGCATGACGTTTGCTTTGGAGAAGTTTTTTATGATGGTTTCCTTGTGTGGGGGTGGTGTTGGGATGTGGGTATCTAGGGTGACTAGTTTATGGTCTGATCTAACCAGCGAGGAGTTGATCTCAGGCATTGAGTACCAGTCACCCATGTTGGTAATGACCAGGTCCAGGATATTGTTACCCCTGGTGGGGGTGTTGATAATTTGATCCAGGGATTTAGAGTTTATAAATTCCAGGAATCTTTGAGCAAGGGGATTAGTACAAGAGTAGTTTTCCCAGTTTATGTTAGGGTAATTGAAATCACCCATAATTAGGGTATTTGGTTGGACCCTCATTTTTTCCAATGTCTCCAGGAACAAAGAGTGTGGGTCCTGGGTCATGGTGGGGGATCTATAACAAGCAACAATTTGGAATGCATTTTTGCCGAGAGTTAGTTGCACTTGGATTATCTCAAAGGCACTGTGTTGTGCAACTAGCCTGGAGGTGTGGATATCCTTGATGAATATGGACACACCTCTGCCCTTAATGTTTCGGTCCGGGTTTTGTGGCCGAAACGTGTGGTATGAATTATAGCCTGGTAGTGCTGGGGTGTTCTTGGGAGACATGAACCAGGTCTCAGTCACCGCACAGATATCGATGTTCTCCATTTTGGGGAGTGCCTTGAATGAGTGCATTTTGAGGTTTAGACTGCTAGCATTGAGCAGCATTACCCTCAGGTTTTTGTCACTTGTAGTTTTTATGGTGTTGGGTTTGTCTTTTGAGCTTTGCATAAAAAAGGCACTATGGGGACAGTAAGAGTCTTGGCCAATTTCCGGAATCCCAGGGGTGACAGGTGCAGGCCATCTTTGCCGAAGCATTGTGGCCTGTCAAGCATGTCATCCCAAGCAGACAGATACTGGATCCCCTTTGAATGACACCAGAAGCTTTGCCAATTGTTGAAGTTGATCATTTTATCCTTGCACTGTGGTATCATTCTTGGTGAAGGCTGGATGCTACTCTGGGCTAGGGTCATACCTGCCTGGGCTACAAGATCAGAGAGCTCTTCCAAGACTCTTTTCATGTAGTCCAGGGAATTACATCTCAGGTCATTCACACCAACATGGGCAATGACAGAATCATATTTGTACGTGCTTTGTAGTGACCTGAGTGCATGCATTATGCGGCAGAATATGGCACCCGACAAGCAGCTGACAGTAACCTTCTCTTTGTCCAGCCTAGTGAGTGGGATGTCACTGTGTCTGACTATAGAGTCACCTATGACTAATGTGTTGGGTATGTTGTTTTGCCTTATGGGCTGTGGTTTGTGGCACACCAAGTTTGTGGGCTATGTGTTGTTTGGGATGTGTTGGTGGGAGGAGGTTGCTTGGGTGTTTGCTTCGGAGGTCTCTGTTGCCTAGGCAGATTTAGATTTTTATTCAGAGCCTCCTTATATGTCTTGGTGTTTCTATGTGTGGGTTTTGGAGGTAGGTCTATATGAAGTGAGTGGGGTGCTGTGTGTTATTACCTTCTCCTCTTGACTGTCTGTTCCAGTCTTGGTTGGAGAGAGCTTTGCCTCGAGATTGGCTGTATAAGTGCATCTCTCACAGGTATTAGTGTTTGGTGGTAGGAGGAGAGGGTTGTCTGTGTACATGAGGCAGTTGTAACATTGCCTCAAGATGCCCAGGTTAATCAAGTAGGCTGAAGAGTACAGCGGTAGCTGTCCCTTGGACATGCCTGAATAAGTAGTAAAGACTGTTTTCTTTTATTAAGTCGGGAAGTAGTAAAGACTGTTTTGGGGTTGAGTGTTGGGGGTTATTTAGTGCTACAGCAGATTTAGAACAAGTGCTAGGCTAGAAGATGCGGGTCTGTGTGCTTTGGCTGAAAGACTGACTAGTTATAAGGGAAAAAGTGAAGAGCAGACTTTGTGGAGCCAGGGATAGTTAACCCTAGCTAACTATGCGGTGCGGTGTGCAAAACCGTGCAAATGCGTTTTTTTATAACAGAAAGATGAAAGGGGTAGAAAATGGCCAATAAACTACAAATTCTGAACTGAAAAAACACTCCTCCAGGGACAGATAGGCTGCTCAAAGCTCCCCACTCTCACTGGTGAACACAGAAACTTCCTTCTATCCTAGTAAGGTATGGGGCAACACATAAACTACAATACAGCCCTGGATTCAGCAAACTCTGAAAACTGGACTCTACTACCTTCAGAAAGGAGGGAAACAAGTGTAGATATAGGTTTGTTTTTTTGTTTTGTTTTTTTTTTTGTTTTTTTAATAAGTGTAAGGCAAATACAACAAAATAAGCACTTTAAAGCACAGTAAAATGGCTATTGCACTTGAGTGTGTAGCCTACAACAGTTAAAACAGTTTAAATGCTCACAGAAACAATTTTAAAAATGCAAACCATATGTAAGTACAGTAAATAGTTGAAACAAGCTTTTTAGGTATCAATAAATGCTAGAAACTGAGTGTTTAGGCAAAATTAGCAATAAATAGCAAAAAACAAGCCAAAAAAATACTTATCAATCCAAAGTCTCTCTTTTCTTTCTCTCTGCTGCTATAGGAGTCTGCAGAACACCTGGGCAGGATCTTGCTGAGCTGATACAAGCGCAAAAAACTCAGAAATGGATTTTTTTCTAACAGGAAGATGAAAGGGATATAAATTAGCCCAACATGACCAATAAACTACAAATTCTGAGCTGAAAACTACACCTCCAGGGATAGATAAGCTGCTCAAAGCTCCCCACTCTCACTGGTGAACAGAGAAACTTCCTTCTATCCTAGTAAGGTATGGGGCAACACAGAAACTACAATACAGCCCTGGATTCAGCAAACTCTGAAAACTGGATCCTACTAGCTTCAGAAAGGCGGAAGACAAGTGTAGATATAGTTTTTTTTTTGTTTTTTTTTTTTTTTTAGAATTTAAGGCAAATACAACAAAATAAGCACTTTAAAGCACAGTAAAATGGCTACCGCACTTGAGTGTGCAGCCTACAGCAGTTGAAACAGTTTAAATGCTCACAGAAATGATTTTAAAAATGCAAACAGTATGTAAGTACAGTAAATAGTTGAAATAAGCTTTTTAAGTATCAATAACTGCTAGAAACCGAGCGTTTAGGTGGAATTAGCAATAAATAGCAAAAAACAAGCCAAAAATAACATGATGACATGCTTATATTTTTCCATCATTTTAGTCATTCTCTGTTTTTTAACTGTGTTTCTGAATACCATCCCAGGTTCTTACTGGAAGCAGGAAGACTTATGTGCTATTTGTTATTCAGAGTTTATGCTAAATAGGCATCCAGATTTTCAGCTGGATGTACCTGTACGTCAAGGCCCTTTGTTCTGATTTTCACTGTTTGCAGGTTGAGAGGTATGCCAGGTACCACTGTACCTCTGTACAACCTATCTAATGCAGATGGTGCATATAGGGCAGGAGGTGTGGAAGCAACTGTGGCAGACTGTGGCCCATATAAGTTCAGTGCTTCTGGTGGTGGTGGTGGCGCTGACTGATACTACCACTTCTGGGGTGAAGAGATGCCCTTTGCCAGTGGGAGGGTATAGGTTGCTTTGCTGCTGCTGCATATAATGGTAAAAGAAATGGAGAGGAAACAGACAAACAATTAAAAAAAATAAACCAAACAAATGTATGCAACAGAAAGGGTAGTGACAAAGAGGGTAGGAGACTAAATACAAACACAATGAAAACTGCATTCTGTGTTAATACTGAGACATGTAATTACAATGTACTAATAGGAGTATTTAAACATGAATTCCATTAATTTGTTCATGTATATATGATATGGTTGTGTGTGTGGGGGGGGGGGGCTGAACTAAAAGCTATCCTCACATGCAGACTGACAGATCTAATACTAACAGCAGGAGCTATTTAGCTAGATCACAAAGTTGTGCTTGTGGTCAAAGGTATCATTTATTTTTAGACAACAATATACACATACAAAATTGCTAATCACACAATAATATTTCAATCATAGATAACAGACAAGGAACAGATATTTCTATCATATCCTGTGAAATGTCCAGCAATCTGCTATTTATAGATCTTATATATGTGGATGGTGTAGCAGTGCAATGATACTACTGGCAAGAAAAAATATTTATGAATGTTTAACATGGCAGCAGAACGTCATGGGTGAGGTGGGGGGATTGTACCCACAGGCATCGTCACAATATCAGAGCACACAGATTTAACATAAAGTTCCACATGTCTACCTACACAGTGAAGCCATGCAGAAATGCACTTCTGACATTTTACGTAGTACTACATCTGAAGTATGTCAGTGCTAACAGATGAGGTACTGGTGTATAAAAGTATGAATAATTATTTTTACATGTACTACTGTTAGAATGACAACAACATACCTTTTTATGACAGCATGCATACTCACTCACCCTGGCACTTTCTTAGGCACTCCAGTCTCTTCCTTCATAACTTGGATGGTGACACACATAATCAGGTTATTTGCTTACATAAAAGATTTTATACTTACATTAAGATATGGAGATTGTGCCTTACCTTCATCTTCCCAATGGAGGAGGAGGTCAGGATTGCAACAATTCATGTCAGTGCACTGTTGACACCACTGTTCCCCTTGTGTGGGTTGCCAATATCATGAGTTACAGTCTTGAACAAAATGCTTTATATGTGACCCAGAATAGCCCTCCTGCAGAACCCTCTGGCTGTAGCCTTTATGGAGGATGTCCAGTAAAATCTTGGACTTCTCACACAATCTCTATGCTCTAAAAGGAACACTGCCCTCAACAGCTCTGACAATCATGTCTCATCTTGAAGAATCAAAGAGAATTTGCACCCAAACCAGCTCTTGCATGTCACAGTCTCAACATAATAACAGGCATCAAGGGGTATCTTAATTGCATGATTCATAGAGAAGACAAAATAAGTACTGTATTATTATGAATCCAGTGGCACATTAAGGTGTATAACATGGCAGTCCTCCTCTGCATATCACTGAGAACAACTTCTACACATAAAATCAATTTTCAGATATAAAATATGGAATAGCACTCCTGCCCAAAAGCATAGGGTGATCATGTATGCACAGTGCTACATGATATAAGCTGATGAGAAGCCTAGAGCATCTTTGAGCTATGGAATCAAACAACAGTGAGAGGTGTTTGAATCCTGCAACTTGCTTTTGCTTAAAGCTTTGTTTTTGAGTAACATATCTGTTTATATGGGAAGTGCTACTCTTTACATATCCATTAACATAAAATATTAACTTTGCCTCTTCCTATGACATAATGCCTGAGGAAGATGTCATTTTCTCAAAACTTTTAATAGGTCAACCAAAAATGTATTAATCAGTGTACTGCAAGTATACCGATAGTATAAGACTAGATAGATGGGAGAAACCCCCCTCCCCAGGGTGTGCCTTGCATATATGTCAGTAGTCACAACTTTAAAGATAGTGATATTGTAATGGTCCTGTATAATGATAATTAAATCTGACTTATTGTGTACAGCTGCATCAGAAATACAAGTGACACACACATTTGAATAAAGTATAGCCAGTGGTATTACATTTTATCAGCTGCCAAGATATTAGTTGCATGAATAGTTTTGTTGCTGGGTCATACTTACACTGGATATTTTTGGCTTTGGTGAATGCACACATGATCCTTTATCTGGCACCAGCACTGTGAGACTGTCCATATCTGATGCTGGAAAACCTGTAGCCTCAATGACAGCAAGGATAAACTGACCCAGTCTTGGGGTTCAGGGTGTTTGTTTGACTCAGGAAGCATGACCACTGCATCCCCTATACAAACCACAGACACAGTTTCTCAACCTGCAGATACCCAGAATAGACAAACATCTGAGAGAGGACAGGTTAATAGGAACACTACAGAACAAGGAAGTGAGCTGGTCTCCAGTAGACATATGTCTGAATCTGCTCCTACCACTCATGGTCAAAGATATCCATGAATAAGGAGGATGTGATGGTGCTTGCCACATATATGGTTACCTCTCTCCCCTCCTAAGGTTGGTTTGTTAATGTCTGCAACCCTATGTATGTGCAGGGCCATGGTGGCACAGGCTAGTTTCACCATAGCTGTGGCAGAGATAGTGAGCGTGATCCAGGCTGTGCATGTTGACCTATGGGAGTGCATATTCCAGATATATGATGCCTTTGGTAAACTGAATCAACATTGCTCCATACCGTGTGTTCACTGAGTCATCTACCTGGGGCATGGGGCTGTCTTCACAGCCAGTCATCTGCTGCATCCACACATCCCCGTGCTTATGGTCATTGTTATCCTGATCCACCTTCTAGTGGACTTCAGCCAAAGTCATGTAGCACACCTACATCTAGCCAATGTCATAGTACAGCCCGGTCTCTTGGGTGGGGAGTGTGCAATGGAAGCTAATCCCTCTGTGAGGCATAACCTGGACATATCTAGTAGACTGAGCTGCACTGCTGCATCAAGTGCTGAGGCTGTGTCCCTGCAAATGCACATGCATGCTACCACAACCATCAGCACATCTCACGGATCCACTAACCCAGGCCATCACCAGCATTAACCCCACCCCCTCACACACACACACACACACACACACACACACACACACACACACACACACACACGCACTTACGCACACACACGCATGCACACGCACGCACACACACTCACACACACACACACACACACACACACGCACACACGCACACACGCACACACACACACACACACACACACACACACACACACACACACACACACACACACACACACACACTCACATGCACACACACACCATTGCCAACATTAACACCCAAACACACATGGGCACACACACACACACACACACACACACACACACACACACACACACACACACACACACACACACATCGCCAACATTAACACACACACACACACACACACACACACACACACACACACACACACACACACACACACACACACACACACACACACACACACACAGTTCTCACACTAGCCATTAAAGCAATTTTTCTTTTGATACACCTCCGCACTCATGTCCACACACTTCCCTGCAACATACTTCCTTGTCAACCTGTTCAAATGATTATAACCACACCTTGTGATTTGCATATTGCTTCTTTTTTGCCTACGTCTGATGCACATAGTGTGCAACCTTTGTTAACAACTCATTATTAAATACTGTTTATTAAATAGCTATATTTAAAACCTGCTAGTGAGAACATAGTTTTATATATGACCTGAATAAAGGCAAGAAATATGTATTTCTTTGTTCAGAAACTTGTTTTTAATTTTATTATTTTTTTAATAAGCTCCATTTTGACTTTTTCATGTAAATGGAAAAAATAAATAAGTCTGAAGCACAGTGTGATCAGCCTATTTATAGGTGTGCACAGTCTGGTATTTCTGCATGCATCACTTTCTCTGCAGTGTATCTGCTGAACTCTTGTATAGTTACATTATAAAGCTGTGTGCAATCCACTGCATTTTTGGTTAGTGCCATCACATACTGGGCCTATCTCCATCTGCTATAGTTATCTCCTGCTGCTGTATCCTCCTCCTCTGACTCCTCAAATGCCTCAACTATAGCTGGCCACAGTACTGGGAACTTCTGGACTTGAAAGTGGCCACCATGCTGTCAATCCTTCATAACTATAATATTATATAGCACAGCACATGGTCAGTATTTTTGCACATATAGTGTGGACATACAGAAGGGCACCAGCAAATGTATCCAGACAGTGAAAGCATTACTTCACAAGCCCAAACACATGCTCAGTGATGTTTTTGGTTTGCAGTAGTGCATGGCTGTACCTCTGTTCAGTTTGATTGCATGGACTTCTAATGGGTGTCATAAACCAAGTTTGCAAGGCTTACCCATTATTACCCACAAGATGCCCAATGGGAAGTCACCTCCTCACAATCCATTTGTTAAGGGTCATACGTGTGCATTATCTGGGAATAATAAAAAATGACTGAGTCGTCTGCACTCATCATTATCAATTATTATCTGTGCCTTACAGACAAACTGGCAGTTGATGGAGTGAATTCTTTTGCAGTTCACGTACTTCCTTTCTAGTACACCAAGTGCGTTCTTTATTTCAGTGTAAGTAAAATCTATAGCCCCAGTAGCTCAGGGTAACTGGCTATATCATAGCTGTCCCACATGGTATTGGCTCTCTCCTCTAGGGTAAATGAGAACCACATATTTTCCACCAAATGCTGAAGCATAACAACAAGAAACTGACAGAGCATTCTTGAGGCAAATGCTAAGGAACTCCACTGTGTCCATAGTGGGTCATAGAAAGGTCCCTGTAAGTAACATACATAAAGCTACACATACCTTTGTATGCAGAGGGACAGCTACTCCATGAGTTTCACAGGGCTACAGGCAAGGCTGACACATGGCCATCACTTATTGCATGTTGGTAATAATAGTCAACTATATTGGTGTCACTGAGGTCATGAAATGTTAAGGGCAGTTGGGTGAACTGGTACAACTGAGGGTGACATTGTGCATCACTGGGCATAGCAACTGCATTAAGAACCTCATACAGAAATATATTTATAATAGCTGCAGCAACTTCTAACGTGGATAACTACCGTACTGTGCCAGAACATGGGTATATAGCATATACCCATTGGGTATTTAAGCCAAGTTTAAATATAAAATGAGTGCAGCAATGTTGGACAGCATTTAAGCATTTTTGAATTTTTCCATTAGGTCATTTGGCTTCATTAACATATGGGGCATTGCATTATACAGTCATTAGCATATAGCACAGCCAGCTGCATTATATGGCCTAGCCAAGTCTTGTAGCTAGGTTTTTCTGCTTATTAACAGTCATTGTGCAAATCTACTTACTGTGATGGCAAAGTTTTCTCAATATGGACCACTGGCTTCCTTTTTGCTGCTTTTATGTCATTTGTTCCTTTATAGACAATTTGCCTAAGATTAATCTCTAAAGAAAATTATGTATTTCATCCATTTCTTCAAACCTTTCCTGCCTTTGTTTTATAAATATTTCTAGTTAATGATCTCATTACTGCTTCATACTAACATTTTTATTTCACCCCTAAACCCCTATTTTCAATTTCCATAACTTTGTTTTACTTACATATCTGTTCATGTTTATTTTATTACAGTACTGTTTCTTTTTTCCTATCTGAACACTGATCCATTGTGTTTTAGTTTTCCTAATATAGCTCTTTTCCCTTGTTTTATCTTCATTGACATCCAATACTGATTTAAAGATGCCAGAAAAAAAATATGGATTGATTAACCCCAACCAGTCCTGCATGGTGTTCCAATATAACATGTTTTGCTTAATTGTGTTGAGCTTTGAACCTCATATAACCTGAAATACCATGTCTACTTCTATCACTATTAACTCTTTTTCTTTACAGTTGGGAAAATCATATAATCCATACCCCATAACTAAATTTGACCAATATGAACATATGAATCATATAAACCTTTTTTAAAAGATATGTTAAAAGCTTTCCACTCACAGTACTGTTTCTAACTTCTTCTAAAAATCTGTTCCTACTGCTTCATTCTCACATGCTGCTGCCCAAACCTCACACCCAGCACACTTATCCAGTGATTAGCAAAATATACTTCCCCGTGTTTGTCACCCCCCTTAAAAATGTTGCTTTTATATTTATTAACATTACTTATTTATGTGTTTATTTATTTGACATTTGTTAACCGGGATAGTCCAACTAGGTAACAAGACCCATTTTCAGCGGAGGCCCAGGGAGAAAAGCACAACAATTTTAGAAAATTACAAGACTTACAAATGGAATACAATATATAAGCTTCATTAAACAGTAGTCTGGGCACTTACCAAGCGAATCTTGAATAAGCCTAGTGCAATAAGGGGAATGTTTTACTTTCTTTCTAAAATAGGGCTCTTATTAAATAGAAACCTGGGTGCATTTCTGAACCAATCTTGCTCAATTTCCTAGCCTAAATTAGTCTTGTTCAATGAATCTGGATACAGTGGGATAAATAAGGTTGTGCACTGTCAGTATTGGCTTTAATGTGTGTTAGTAGTCAGCACCCATCCTACTTTACTACACGAGACCAGCTAAACTGAACCTAGACTGTTTAGAACACTGGTTGGGCTAGTGTAACAACTGTCACTGGGATAGTGATGGAACAGTATCTTATACAGTTATCTGTAGTTTATAGAGAGCACTGCACATTTTAGTAAAGGGAGTACGACACAACTGTTAGTGGGAGCAACAAGTCATGATGCCGTTACTTGCTTCTAGCTTATCATTTTGTCTGCATTATGCTTAATAAGTTACAATGTTACCTTATGCTATGTGTATGTGAGCTTGTTGTATACACTATTTATCATCTTGCTCCCTGTTGTATTAGCACTATTTTACTGTGTTAGCCTTGTTTCTTACTGATGAAGTGTACTACCTGGGACATAGCGTTTGGTTGGTACTGTCTCAGATATGTTAAACTTAGCAAGACCAGCATCTAACATTAGTTCCAGTGTTGCACCATAGTTATTAACTTGTATAATTAGGGACTCTGCTGGATCTTGTTATTTTAGCTTTTATTCATCTGTTTTTTAGGTTAAATCACTGAGTATTGTGTTTGCACTGCTTTTTGTTTGCAAATATGGACTAGTTTAATACCTAGCAGTAGTGTTATGTCCTAGCGACTGTAGTATTTCTGTTGAAGCTTGTTAGCTATCTCAGAAGATGTTACTGCTCTGGGATATTACTGTTCCTCTTCTTATTTGTTAATGAGCAAACCTGAAACTACTGTGTTTACCTGTTTCTCATCTTAATTTTGCTAATGAGCAAACCTGAAGCTACTATGTTCTTACCACTGTGATTGTTATTTGTCTCCCACTAACCTACGTAGCTTTCAACTTCCAGTCCTGTACTAAGATTTGGATCAATAAGGACACCCTACAACTAGTCGCTGCTATCCCATCTTCACCACAAAAGAAACCTGCCATTCTATTTCAAATACCAGTTTCCAAAGGATAGAAGAAAGTATGTTTTACCCTAGTCAACTGCTAAGCTGCACTCTTTTTAATACCTAGTGCTGTATGCAATCCATACTACTGAGCCAGGCACCCAGCAGCCATATCCCTGGCTACCTCATAAGTAACTACTTGTTTCCCCTCTGTAACTAGTACCGGAGCCATCTGTTCTAGCTATCTCTATTCTTCTTTTTAGCCTTCAGCTGCACTGTACTTTTTGCCCACTAGGTGGCACACTAGGCTTGTGTAGTATCTCCTACCCCTACTCTCCTGTTTTATATTCTAAACTACTTTTCTGTTTTTGCTATCTCAGACTGCTCCTTAGTTTTCCTCCTTTATGTAGCTTTTTTTCTTTTACACTACTATCCCTTAGTAAGCAAACAGCTGAAATATCACTCCCCACTCATCTGTTACTTCCAGGAGCTCCTCAGGAGTCTGCTGCTTATAGATAGTGTTTGCAATTTCTTCCTTTGTCTGCTCCTAACCTACTCCATTTGCCCTACGAGCTCACTCTGCTCCCCTACCCTACCCCCAATTCCCACCCACCCCCAGTGGTCCAGGACTTATACTTACTATACCACACCCTCCCTCCAGTTCTATACTCTACACAATCTACATAACTAAGCCACACCCCTCCTTCACCCATCTATTCTTAAATGGTCCCTAATTTATAGTAGATTACCCTAACACCTGATAACTAAACTTGATAAGCTCCCTTCTCCTTAACACTTAGCTATACCCTTCA
This sequence comes from Protopterus annectens, assembly GCF_019279795.1. Taxonomy (NCBI): domain Eukaryota; kingdom Metazoa; phylum Chordata; order Ceratodontiformes; family Protopteridae; genus Protopterus; species Protopterus annectens. The sequence goes on from NC_056745.1 coordinate 1,005,027,525, forward strand.
TCTGTTTTATTTTATTATCCCTGTTTCTTCTGCATTGCTTTTGATAAGTAATCTTAATAATATGCCTATAGTAACTAATGCTATCCTAACCAAGCTTATACTCATAGCCACAATCATACCTGCCCTCAACTCAGCCTATCATTTCACCTCCTTTGAAAAACTGAATTATGACCTGTTTAACTACTCTCCAAAACAAGCAGCCATACAAACTTTTACCCTCATCCATACTCAAATAAACATCACATCCACTCCCAGCTACCTGCTAGCCAAATACCATAGACTCGTGCATATTAAATACAATAACCTCACAGTGAAAAAAGTGAAATATCTAACTAGCTTTATATATAACCCTGTCCCAAGACAAAATAATTTCTCCTTGGAAGATGGAGGCATCCACCCTAACCCTGGCCCAACCAATGTCACCATAGTCAAAACATATAGCCACTATCCCTCAACCCTGGATACCTAAGTTAGACCATCCAACTCTTTCCTAATAGCACATTTCAATATCTGTAGTATTAATAATAAAGTCACCCATCTCCATGCCCTCCTCAATATTCATTCCTTTGACATTTTCTGTCTGACAGAAACTTGGTTAAAACCTGGAACTAAAGACAATGCAATCATCCCCCCAGGATATAATATATAGAGACAAGACCATACACAACATAAGGGAGGGAGTAGCAATTCTATTTAAAGATGGCCTCCAGATCTCCTCTTTACCTTTTAACCCACCCCAGGATAGTAAGGCAGAAGTCCTTATCTTCAGATTCCAACTTAACCCTAGCAAATCCTTATATATCATCTGTATCTACCTACCTCCTGGCAATAAATGCAACTTAAAAGAGGAAATTCTAAACTGGGTGTCTTTCCACCTACCCACAAAAAACAATGATACTAGGTGATTTCAATACTGACTGGAAATGTGTCAATACTGAAAATCCTACCTCCCATATTAATCTTCATGGCTTTAGTCAAACAATCACCTCCACAATCAAAATTAACAAACCAAACAATAAAGAGAGCACCTTAGACCAGATTCTTATCAATAAACATCAACAATCTTATAAGGTAGGAACTCTGCCTGATGATGTAAATGATCACACTTTGACTTATATTATAAGACAAAGGAACTATATTTCAAACCCTCCCACATATAGGATCATAAAGACCAACAAACACTTTAACCCAGTACTATTCCAAAATGAACTTAATACCTGTGACTGGAACCAGCTAATTATTCTCCCACTTGAAGAGGCTATTAAATATTTCAGCTCCAAATTCCTAGCTATCCTTGATATTCATGCTCCTAAACGGTCTATTAGAATGAAGTACAAACCTGCCCCTTTGCTATCTAATGAAACTCAACAAAATATTTTGCTTAGGAACAAATCCTGGGCTAAGTGGAGAGCCACCAAAACTACTTCTATGCAACAAACTTTTAGACAATTGAGAAATATTACAAAAAAGCAATACTCACAGACAAAAAGAGCTACTATTGTAAACTACAGCAAACCCATCAAAATAATCCACAGAAGTTCTGATCAAATATTAATAGACTCCTTCACCCAGGGTACTTTAGTACACCAACTCCTCTAGGGGCTGATCACAATACCCCCATCAAACTGCCAATGCTTTTAATACCTTCTTCACAGAGACCATACAATCTCTAGCCAGTCTACTAGCCCCTAACAAATCAATTCTTCCTACCTCTACATCTGGTACTTTCAGAACATTCCACTTACAAACCATCTCTACCACTCTAGTCTATAAAATCATCCAAAAACTTAAGCCTTGTACTCCCTCTGCTGACTAGTTACCATCCGAATACCTGCAAAAGGCAGCCAAAGCAGTTGCTTATCCTATATCCATCCTTATAAACAGAACCATTAATGAGGGAATCATCCCAGACATCTGGAAAATTTCCCACATTATCCCCCTACACAAAGGGGGTAACTGAAATGACTATTCTAACTATAGACCACTAGCTCTTTTATCACTCTTAGCAAATGTTATGGAAAATGCATTCATTGTCAGCTACTAGACCATTTAACTCAAAACAACATACTAGCTAACTGCCAGAATGGCTTTAGGCCATTTCATAGTACCACTACTGCTCTCTTATCATTCACCAAGTCCATCAATAAAAAACATAATAAAAGCATCATCTCATTTGCACTCTTCATTGATCTCTCCAAAACTTTGACATGGTAAACCACCCCATTCGTATAAATACTTTAGAATCCCTTTCTCTTGACACTCAGGCTGTTTAATGGTTCAAATCCTACCTCAGCAATAGGCAACAGGCAGTACACTGGGAGAATAATCTATCATCCCACCTGCCAGTCACCCTTGGAGTCTCCCAGGGCTACATTCTAGGACCTCTTCTTTTCTCACTTTTCATCAATGACCTTTATGTAGCAATTCCTCAAGCCACTTGCATACAATATGCAGACAATTCTACAATTATATGTTCAGCTAACTCCCCATCAGAAATACAATCTCTGATTCAGAAGGTATTCAACACAGTTGAGGCATGGTTCTTGAAATGTTGTCTCCTTTTGAATTCCAAAAAAACTAAGCTCCTATTCTTTACTCCTACCAGTAAGTCCACCCCTATAGATTTCTCTGTCAAATCCAATAATGGCACCCTTATATCTCCCAACTCTACTACCAAACTGTTAGTAATTACAATTGACAATAACCTTAATTTTGATAATCATACAAACAACATTATTAAAACAGTAAACAGAAAAATGGGCTCATTATATAAAATCAAACCCTTCTTAACTCCAACAGCTAGAACCACAATTGCCCACTCTCATTTAATCTCAACTCTTCTTTACGCTTCACCCATATATACTAACCTAAAAAAATAACCTTCTCAAACTAGCCAACTCCTACAATAGCATAGCCTGATTTGCCACAGTTAATCCCTTTAGAACTCACCACTGTCAAACTCTACAGCAGCTAGGCTGACTGGAACTACAAAACAAGCTGATATTTTCCCAACTCACTATTGCCCACAAGATATTTTATCAACCAAACAACACTCCTATACTCGCTAATCTCATTATCCCCTACAAAAATCTTAATTCCCAATGCTCCTCTAGCAAGTTTCTGGCTAACATAAGCAAGACCAACAACTTGGCAGGTGATTCCCTGTTCTGCAACACTGCTGGAAAAAAAATGGAACTTACTGCCTACTGAACTAACTTTACTTCCTTCCCTTCCACTATTTAAACAAACGCTCAAAAGACACCTCAAAACATACTGGTTATGCCCCTGCAGCAACCCTGATTGACTTCTGATTCCACTTCTTTTTTTTTTCTCCATTTTTTTCCCCACGTTTTACTAAAACTACACTGCTTATCTCCCTAAAGCAGTAACTGTAACTATTAAAATTATATCAACTCTCCGGGCAAATACTATCCTTTCTGTATTATAAACTACCTCATGTTGCTGTTGTATCTTTCAGCTTTTCCTGGTTAGGGGTCACCACAGCAGAACTCCGGTCCGCTAATGATTGGCAGTAAACTACCTCATGTATAATACTGTAAAAATACTTTTCTTAACCAGTATGTACATTTTGTTTAATTTAATCTCTGCATTTTAATATTATTTCTTTGTATTTTTGTAAATTTTTTTTATTACTTTGTGATAGCATTGTTGTTTAAATTCTTTATGCTACTATTGGAACTTTTCTCCCTGAACCTCTACTGAAAATGGAAATATATCCAGTTAGACTAGCATGGTAAACAAATGTAAAATAAAATAAATAAATAAATAAAATAAGTATACAGGTCTTTATTACCAACTCAAACAAACTGAAATGTGAATACCGTTTCATCGACACATATGTGTCGAACGCACGGGTAAGCCAACGGCCACATCACCGATTTTTTTTCCTAGGGAAAAAAAATCAGCTGGCCGCTGTTGTGAATTTGCTCTTTTCCCCACTGAAGTGAATCTCGGAGTTAGTATATTTAGTTAGGGGTGTGTGGGGGCAAAGCCCCCACTTTATAATGCTTGTACTGGTGTGCCGTGTGTAGTTGGCCTACCAATTTTTTTTTCCTAGGAAACAAATTGGTGATGTGGCCATTCGCTTACCTGTGTGTTCGACAAAAATGTGTCGATGAAACGGTATTTACATTTCAGTTCGTTCGAGTTGGTAATATAGACCCAAGTATACTGTGAGTACATTGCTAGTTTAACTGTGACACACTACAATATATAAGTATACAGTGAGTACATTGCTAGTGTAACTATGACAACCTACAATATACAAGTATACAGTGAGTATATTGCTAGTTTAACTGTGATAACACTTTACACAAAGACTTATAAGAAAAATTAATAGACATAAGTATACAGTGAATATATTACACATTTAACTAGGTAACACTTTACACAAAATTATAAATTTGACAAGAGTTTTACAAATTTGACAAGAATTTTAACGTGATGTAGTGCCACTGGCTCAATGATAGGATATTTGCACAACAGCATTCTTTATGTTTGAATTGGAAGAATACGTGTGCTGTTTAGATTAGTTCATAAAGCAGTAGAAAGATAGGAGTAGTATGGTACATTTTTCCAGTCTTGACAGTGCTCAATGGTAGTGGACATGTTAATGTAACTGAAAGAGGTATAGGAGGGCAGATTGTGTATTAGCCTGGGATTATGCATGCGCTTAGCCATGATTTATATGGGTGTTCTTTTAGAAAGACTTTAAAGAGAGGTAGGCTAGGAGTTAGCCTAATGTTAGGAGGGAGTGTGTGCCAAGATTTAGCAGCAAAGTGTGAGTATAGAGATTTTCCTGGGTATCTAGAAGGATTGTACATTTCAAGGAGGTTTTTTTCTTCAGAGCTGAGAGGTCTGTTTAGTTTGTAATGTTGTATTAGGTCTTCTAGAGCTGGACATGCATTGGCCCTATATAATAGGTTGTGTGTTGTAATTAGGTGTGTATATGAAAGCTATTATGTTAATTCTAACCAGTTTATTCTTTGAGTGATGTACAATGATGTGTATGGTAGATGGAGTTGGTTGCGAACTTTGCAACTTTATTGTAGCATTGCTCTAATTTACTTTTGGTGGAGCTCTGAAGATTGGTAAGTATATAGGCACCATAGAGAAGTGATGGGATCAGGAAACTTTTAGATAGAGTAGTATTGGTTGCAGTGGTAAGGAATTGTCTGTTTCTGTAGAGTATTCCTAGTTTTCTATTTTTTGTTTTTTTATACCTTGTTGAATATGAGGGTCAAAATTGAGTGTTGCAGTGGTAAGGAATTGTCTGTTTCTGTAGAGTATTCCTAGTTTTCTAGTTTTTTTTTTTATATCTTGTTGAATATGAGGGTCAAAATTGAGTTTATCATCAATTATACCACAAAGCAGTTTAGCTTATTGAACAATGTCTAAGATGTTATTGTCAGCTACATAAATATTTAGTTGATCTGGGTTAGCATAGTACTTTTTGAGTGGAAACTCATAAGTTTGTTTTCTTGGGGGGGATTTAGAAAGAATTGGCACTCTGTAAACCATGATTCAATTGCTGAGAAAGATTGTTGGGTTTTGATTAACAGTTCAGGGAGGGTATGGAAGGTGCAGATTAAGGTTGCTCCTGGGGAAGAGGAGGTGTATAGGTTATTGGTGAATATGTTAAATAGTAAGGGTCCTAAAATAGAGCCTTGGGGTACTCCTGTGGGGTTGGGTAGATAGGGGGAGAGTTGGTTTGACAATTGAACTGCTTGTTTCCTATCATGGAGATAACTTTGGAATGACTGGAGTGTAAAGGAAGAACAACCTGGTTTGGATAGTCTGTTAAGCAGTAAAGTGTGTGAAACAGTATGGAATGCTTTTGAGAGGTCTAGTAATATTGCTGCTAGTAGGTGACCTTTGTCTTTGGCTTTGTTAATTGTATTTGTAAAGGATAGTAGTGCTGTAGATGTGCTGTGATTTGGCCCGAAGCCATGTTGACTTTGAGAGAGCAGGTTGTTTTGGAGTAGCTATTTCATGATTTGCTGGTGAATACACCTTTCCATGATTTGGATAGAGGGGATAGTATTGATATTGGGAGGAAATTAGAGATTTCAGTGGATTGTCCTCTTTTATGAATAGGTGTTATGTGAGATAGTTTCCATATTGCTGAAACTGTGGCTTCAGAGAGTGACCTGTTTATTAGGATGCTGACTGGATATGCAATTGAGTCATCAGCAAGTTTTAGGTATTGGGGTGGGAGATTGTCTGCTGATGTGGAGCAGGATTTGAGCTGGAGTAGTATTTTTGCTTTATTTGAGTGGTAGGTATAGGATGGAAAGTGAAAGTATTGTTGGAGCTATTTTGTTGGTTAGTGGTATGGTCATGAATTGATATTTTGTGGTGGGTGTTAAGGAATGTTTGCTGGTGTGTGGCTTTAGTTGTGAGTTACCTGAGTTTGTAGAGGTGAGTAGGTCGGCTATGGACTTTATGAAATGTTTGTTAAGTTCTTCAGCAATTTGTTCTGGGGGGCACTAGGTGAGGGGGAGTGATTTTTGTTTGAGCCTGGTTGAGGAGAGTAGTTATAGACTGCCAACATTTTTGGGGGTTGTATCTATGTTGAAGCTGGAGATTAGAGTAGTATGATTGTTCACATTTGTTGACTATTTTGGTTACTCTATTGTGTAATGTTTTATAAGCTTGGATATTTTGTTGGGTTCTGTTTTGTTTCCAGTTGTTCCATGCTATGTCTCTTTGCTTCACGTGGTCAATGCAGTTGGCTTTTAACCATGGGGTTTTTGTTTTCTTTACTCTCTTTGTTTGTATGGGGGAAAGACTATCCATTATTTTTAAGATAGTAGTATAGAAATATTGAACAGCATCATTTAGTGGTAACAATTTAGGAGTGACCAGTTTATTCCATTTAGTAGGTTGTTGGGTGTTTTTTGATTGAGGCAAGTGGGATTTCTAACTGTTTTTATAGTATGTTCTTTTGGGAGGTGGGTGGTTGCTCTCATAGCAAAGGCTGGAGAATGGTTGCTTAGTGAATTTGTTAGTATACCTGAGGAGGTGAAATTGATTGGGTGGGAATACAAGGATCCAATCAAGGGTAGAATGGTTAGTGAAGCCTTTGTTGTACTTTGTAGGTTCAGTAATTGCTTTTTTAAACATGTAAAGGTATATATTTATGTTTGGAGAATGTTAGTAGTATCTTATGTAGGGTGTTGGACATAATGGGTGTTGGTTGTTGGGGATTATTGGAGTATAGGACGAGTCTAATCATGGTGTTTAGTGAGTGGATTGTTTAGAGATATGTTGTTATTTTGGTGGGAAGTGGAGTGATTTGTTGAGAGATAAATGTGGGTGGGGTCTGTATAACTATAAATGCAAGGATACATGTGGTGGGTGGGAATGGGGGTAATGTAGGGTAGAGGAGTAAGTCCAAGTGAAGCAAGGGCAAATGGATCAGGTCTGACCTGAACCCTCTTTGCAGCCATCTTCAAAAACAATCAGTACAGTGTTAAAAACCAGTGAAAACGCAAAATGATATGTTACTTAAAACTAGGGTTTTAAAATGGAGTGGAATGCTTTTAACAGTGAAATGTAACTTGGAGTAAGCACTGAAACAGAAATTCTTATTGCAGGGCTGTTTGGTGACTATGGATTGTCTACTGTGCAATAATAAAAATACTGCTGGTCACTGGAATCGGATTACCTGCAGATGCACAGCAATGATATTGGCTAAACGCCACCGAGAAAATTAATGGGATAGTTTACGTTTAATACACATTTAAAATTTTGTGACATACCTTAAGAAAATGTATGTTACTTTGTACAGTCACTCTTCTTTATACTGTTAAATTAAGGCAACTATAGATATTATCTAATTTTACTATGAATTTCTTAAAAAGATATAATATTAAAGTTGGTGTGAGGTACAGATGAAGAGGAGAGGTAATGATTTGCTATTTTATAGATTTAAGTTTTTTCTCAAAAGAAAATAGACTGCGGTTTGGGGGGGAGGACACTTACTGGAGAGGGTTATGCAGCTGTTGTTTCCTGGTAATGAGCTCGTCAGTATAGTGGTTTGAGTAAGAAACTATACAGCAGAATGCACTAACAGACTCACTAACACTTGCTTAATTTAGTGCAGTTAAGATATTTTACTTTCTAGACACTTGGAAGTTAGGCACCTACATTAGTTTTAAGTCCTTTTAGTTACAGAACAGTGTCTGTGGGTGCCCAGTGTGTGAGTGAGGTATTTTTGAGGTTTCTGCTTCTTGTTATGGGGGTGCAGACCTGCTTGACCCGAGGATCAGCTTAGTTTATTGAAAGAAAAATAAAAAAATGTAAGATAGCAATCGGTTAAGTCAGCATGTTTGGTGTGATCCGTCGTCAGCAATGATAGTGCTACGAATAGTAAGTAAAAGCTCTGGTTAAGCTGCAAGAGTCAGGGGAAGGGCATTCAGTATCAAGATAGGTTATAGCCTAGTAAAATAAGTGAAATGATACATAGGAGAGCTATAGAGATGAAAGTTATATGTGCAAGTGTGTCAGTTAGGAAGAATTAAGTTGTATAAGATTGGCCTTGGTTTAACAGGACTCAATAACAAAATCTTTAAGCAATGGTAATGGTTGTTTCTGCTTCAGCACCAGATAACATACATTTTTTGTGGCAACATACAAAAACATAGTGTGACTAATACAGAAAGACATTCTCTGCTACATTAAAGCAAGATACACTTTCTTCATGTTTTAAACACTAGTCACTGCAATTAGACAGAGCAGTTCAATCCAATATGTGAAATAACCCTTCTGGCTGTATAACAGTAAACAAGGAAACTAAACAAATCTAGGTGCATATGTGAGAGGAGTTCATTAAGCAGAAATATCTAAACGCATCCTGCAGTGTTAAAAACAACAGAAACAGTTTAAGCTGTTGTATTAAAGAATTAGGTATTCACCCACAATGTACAGCATACCTTGAATGCAAGAACTTACATGAGGGTGATTACATGTCAGGGGAGACAAAAAAAAGGAAACAAAATGGCACCCTGGGCTTATAATACCTCAGGCAATCCAATATAGGATAAGAGCTGGAGGGAGGAGAGGTAAAGACTACAGGAAAGAGGTGAACAGTCAATGGGTAATTGAACTCTGCAGACACTGTTTTTGAAGTGCAAGGGGATTAGAAACCAATCAGTGAACATTAAGTGTAAGTTCTTGCACAATCACTCTACTTTATACTGTTAAATTAAGACAAGTGTAGACATTATGTAATTTTACTCTGAATTTCTTAAAATGATATAATATTAAAGCTGGGTTAGGTATAAATGAAGAGGAGAGGTAAAGGTATGCTATTTTATAGATTTCATTTTTTTCTCAAAATAAAATAGACTGTGGTTTGGGGGGGGCACTTGCATCTACATTAATCCATCTTTCAATATCCAAATACTTTCCTGCATCCATCCTTTATTCTTTGAGATAATCACCAAATCATCAATATATACCATAAAACAGGTTAGTTTTACTCTTTTCACTATCTCCCAGCTTGCTTCACTAACCTTTCTACTGCTTTCAACTACTACAAGTGAGTGGAGTAAACTGGACAGTGCAGACAGACATGTCTTATTTTGTTATATAACTAATGCCAAGACACAGTGATTCACAATTAGTCTTCTACTTTTTTTTTCAATTATCAAAACATGAATTACTGAAGAAAATGCTCCACTTACAAGACAACCTTGCTTCACCCATTTCTGCACGTAAATTTGTTCTCCCTGTGCAAATTCCTGCTTAAATATCACACATCATTCCATACAGTTTGTATAAACTGACTTTATGTTTTCATGATCCTTCCACAACCTGCTTATTTATTCTTTTATTACATCTGCACCTACTATATTTTCTGTCAGTTTCTGAATCCCTTGTCTTCCTTTTCACCTCTTCTTGCTGTCCCATCATGGATTAGTTTTTCTACCTTTCTTGTAGTGCACACAAGCGTAGGCTCATGATGTCCTATTATTTTAAACTAAATAAAGTGAATATCACAGAATGAATGAGCAAAATAATAATGAATGGTGTTAACAGTATATTTGTATAATATCAAAAGTTGGGAGAGACATATCATGTAACCTCTTTAGTCTTTGTAGCACTGATTAATTATAGACTCTGATGTTCAAAGACTTTAAGGGAATTCCTGCAAATATTTCATTAATGACCAAACAATTCTTCAAACCATGCCTCAAGCAACTACATGCATCTCTGAAATATATATCATATAGGAAAATTCTGAAGTGCTGAATAATTCAAAAGACACCCATCTTTGCAGTGGTAAAGATTTCAAGATTCATTTTGAATATAGAAATATCATATTCATTGCTGCAATACAGCAAAATGATTTCAGGCTATTATATTTCAGCAGCTTTATCTACCAGTCTCCTGGTATTTGGAAAGCATATTCATCCTTTGCCACGTTTCCTTTGATCCTTAGCAAAATACTCCTATGGATATAAGTACAGAAACATGGCTATTTAGTCTATGAGTTTCAATAATATTTGCAACAATATCTCAGTAAATGTAGATTGTAGTTAGATGACAGGTATCAGTAGCAATTATATTAGTCTTTGCACTGCACAATAGATTAGACATTTCACAAGTCTATTCCTCAAACTATTTTCTTGAATTTCATGCTGATAAGCAAGTAATGATAATATTCACAACTACTTTTATAAATATAAGTATAATAGGATCAGTAGGGAATTGTAAATAAAAATAATGAAAAAGAACTGCAAGATGAAGAAACTGCTTGACAAATGGCAAAATTGTGAATTTGTTTAGGGCATCTTCATGGAAAGAGCTCACAGCATGAAACATCTATCAGTAAGTAATGCCACAATGCTACATTGAAATGGCAGGGTAAGGGGAAAGTTGTTTATTATTTTATATGCTACTTTTTTTTCCTGTAGAGAACAGCAAAAGAAATATAGTGTGCAAATATTTTCCTTCAACCACAGAAATCTTTACGTGAACTGTACATACATGTAGATGATGGGTTATATTTAAAACATAATAAAATTATTATGATCTTTGCCTTGAAATGTCAAATAATTTTACTCTTGCCTTGAAATATCAGTCAGTTCTGCTCTTTCCATGACAATGTAAGTAACAATAGGAAATAACTAGTGTAGTCTATTCTGATAATACAGGTAGGGCACAGAAAACTAATGATAAGTATTTGTTCAAAATCAAGATACATATGTTTTCAAGCATATATACGATATTATGATTATTAAATATCAGATAATTATTATTTATACAAGAACATTTCCAGTATGAGTGGATGTGAATTTCAAAATATGTCAGGACACGATTATTATTTCTAACAGTGATTTGTGTTGCATTATATTAGCTATTGAGACTGAGCATGAAAGAATATGTAAAAATTTGCAAAGGCTAAATTATAATTTTAACAAGTTGTTTTTTTTTTTCAACTCACAAGAAGTCATGGTGTTTTAAAACTGATATTATTTTCTGTGGCCTATTAATGAATATCATTAAATTTTCAGTATAACATGAACTGTTTTCTGTTTAGATGAGCATGACCTATGTCGGTATATTTCAATTCTAATATTTCAGTTGCTAAACTTAGCAAAACACGTCATTCACTTGTACATTTTTTTATATGTGGAGGTGGGGGGAGAGAAAACCATCTATTTTAGAAGCCGTAGTGGAGTTAGTGTATAGTTTAGTCACCATATACAAGAATAAAGGAACACAGAAATGCGCAGTGAGTTAGATAACTTTAATTTGTGTTTTCAAAGCTTGACCTAAAGTTAGTAGTAGGATATTATTTGCATGTACATGTTTCTGAATTAAACCACATTCATCAATGATGTTGTCAGTGGAAGTTTGAAATAATCTATTATCAGTGATGGAAACAAATGTTTTTAAAGTCATTGTTGAGTATGTTACTTCGTCTATAAGAGAAATAATAACTGATTTTTTAAATTTTAAACTAATCATAATTAGTGAAAATATTCATTAAATATGATAGATTTCACACAGCGGGATGTCATTATAAGTTATCATTAGTTTGAACTAATGTTCAAACTGCATATACCTATATATGCTATGAACAGGCTCTGTCCCTAAATGAGTTTTATGTGAGCTATGTGTTTTTTTTCCTGTCATGTATGTGCGCCTATATATTGCATTCCTTCTGATATCATGTAAACTATTGTTAAATGTGGAGCTTTTCTCTCTGGGCCTCTGCTGAAAAAGGGTTTTATCCCAGTTACACTTTTCTCAGTAAACAAAGATAAATATATTTGATTCTAGTCTCTTTACATAAACTTTTATTGACTTCAGATTAGAGGATATTTACCTCAGAAGACTTGTTTGATCCCTGTATGCCTATTGTGACACTATTTTCTAGCATAGTTATTGTTTATGTATTGTTTAATGTTTTTGGTGGTCTGATTCAATTGGGCAAAGAAAGATTCATTAGAATGCATTGAAAGAGTTTGGTCCATGTGCTAATAAACAGAAATTTGTATACTATGACTTGAAATGATGGAAAATATCAGACAGTGAAATGTCTGTTGACTGTGTCTTTCAATTATGAACATCTTTTATATTTTTCAGGAATATGTATTTGAGACATTTTGCTAACCTGGTATGAGCCTGTTAGCCTAGTAAGTTAGTTGTAACTTGCTTTATATAAACACCAGTTTAATGTTAATAATGCCCTGAATCCCATTTATAACAACATGGCAAATGTTGTTTATAAAGCCAACCCTCATTTTGTAGTTTAGTATTGCTCATTTTAACCAGTTCTTTAAATTCCAAAGTTTTTTATTGCAATTTATATAGAAAATGACACCATACTATTAACATGAAAAGAGCCCAGTATGATTTGAATGGGGTATTCAAATCGATAATTGAACTCCTTATAGGTCCATAGGTGATTACTAAGGTAATGACTGCTGGGGTCCTTTTTAAGCCTAGTTTAGCCTTTCTTCCAAAATATATCTGGCAGGTTGATACTCTTGGGTTGTTATATGAGGTATATGTAGACTTGGGCATGGGTGGTCAGTCGTTTACAGGCTACCTCTATCTATGAGAAACATTGGTACCAGTCCAGGGGTAAATTTCAGATTCATATCCACTGGTCCAAGCTACACTTGAATTGGATTACTGAAAAGCTCTGCTTGACATAGACAGGAATCTTGTCCATAAAAGTGGTAGTCACTGAGACACACACCTGTCCCTCTAACATGTCCTATATTTATGTTGCAGGTGCGGTCAGGTAGTACATGAGAATATAAGAGACGATGACCTAGTAACATTAACAGAAGAAAAGTAATAAAATGGATTGATATTTTATGATCTTATAGGGAACCTGGATTAAATAGTATGAATGGTATAAATCCAGCATCAAAATAAAGGAAATTAGAGAATAAAAGTTATTTTAAAATGTCTTGTTACTTATATATTTGTAATATGATAGCTTAAAGCAGTACTTTTACTTAAATTTTGAGTTATGTCAGAACACTGACCAATGATTTGAGAATTTTGGGAGATCCCCTTTTGTATAATGAGTGACTCAGCTTTTCTTCTATTTAATATCTTAGAAAACACTGTATGAAAGCTTGTATCATTTCTATTGCACTTTTTTTGTTGTTTTTTTTTAATAATGTGACCCTTTTTGTTGTTTCTGATTTGACTGTGATTATTTTGTTGGCTCTTTCAAATGTTCTGACTTTGAAATTAATCACCTGAAACTGTTTAACATTTGTAATTGATTGGAATACTGATTCTTCACCATACCAAGGCATGTGAGGCATCAGCAATTATTTTAAGATGGGATTTCCTGCAACCTAATGGGGAAGCAAAGGGTGTATCCCAGCCATCTGCATCATGGATATGACAAGAATATCTCAATACCATGTTACAGCATGAAGAGGAATAGGAGTGTGTTTTCCATGTATTCAGAAGAGAGAAGCAACACTATGTTGCCATTTTCCTGAGATTATCAGTGTCATTGTCTGCATCCACACTGACATCAAGGCCCTACAAGGACACATGAGAAAGAGTATTTCATTCATGAGGGATTCTACTTCATCAACTGCCAGGTGGTCTGCAGTACATTAAAGTATAATTTACAATGTATAAGTGTAATACCCAAGCAGTGTCCACATTTTCCACACCTGCCGCACTTATAACTTACTTCATCAATACATGCAGAGTGATTTTCCTCCAGGACATCCTATTAGTGATACTGGATATACTATGGAACCACAGCTCATGGATCTCATACAAAACATGTAAACCCTAGCAATGAATACATACAACTTAACACTGTTGTAGACTTGTACATTCATTGAATATGCGTTTAGAATGCTGAAGGCCTGCTTCAACTGCTTAGGTGCATCTAGTGGCACAATGCAGTATCCCGCAGAAGTCTGCAGCAAGATATTTGCCATGAATGCAGTGTTATATGACATGTTACTCAGATAGATACAGAATGATATTCCTGTCAGAGGAAATAATTTGCCAGATCCATCAGTGGAGGAGTAACTTGAAGTCATGTTTGTGGAAGACCTTCCTGGTGGGAATGACCATACAAGGCAGAAGTATGTGTGCTACTCTGTGTCATTGACTAAGATGCAACATCCAGTTCACAATTATGACCAGATTATATATAGCAAACAGTACTAATGGTGTATGCGGTGTTATGGCCAGACCATATGCAGTGCACTACAAAGGATGGTATGTTTCAGTATTCAGGCTTGTAGCATTGCAGTTATGCTAATGAGGCAGTCAGGGTCATTTCACACTGAACTGCATGTTTTATGCAATGAGTACTGGACCAGATACTCAGTGAAACTAATACCTGACTATGAATAGGCATGAATGATGAATCACATTTTGCATGACTAGGTGGTTTTTAATTGACTGCTGCAGAGACATGGGTGTGTTAAGACATGCTGCAGCCCTTGCAGGATCTATATCCAATATATCTCAGCACCAGTTGTCTTCCCTTCAACTGTGTTTTTCCTTACTGCTAACCTCATTTGTATCAACACCTACCCTGCAGTCTTTGTGTGTATTTTCTGCATTTTTTTTTTGCTCCTGATACAATCCCTATACCATCTTTCCTGCCCACTGCTTTCCATTGTTATCTTTCACCTCAATACATCTTGAACAGAATGAAAACAGGCATCTATCCCACAGAAAAAATATATCTTCCACCATACTAGTCCTCCTTTTGCATGCTTCATTGTTTCATCCTATCCTCTGTTATGACTGTACTATACATCCATTGTGTTCTCATTTATAAGAATAAGTTTGTAGGGACTTTGCTGTGAAGTTGTTCTTAGGGCTTTCAGCTGTGTTCATAGAGGTGCACATTCACTTATTTGAATGAACATCATATCAGGTTATATGAACATCATTGCAGAAAACTGTTCTTTATGAGACCTGTGAGATTTCACGACAACATTCCATAATTAGTTTATTTCTGTCATACAGTGTGGTTTTTGTTTTGTTGTTAATTAGCTTCAGGCAGATTTTTGCTATTTCAGTCTCACTATTTTACTGTTACTAGACCATGTAAGTGATGTTTCTGAGTTCCAGCCAATAGATAGAAAGGTTATAACTAGGAGAATCAAGATGGTTGCCAGTCATTGAACACACACTTAGTGCTGCTCCTAACTCCTGGCAATATCATCTATTTATCATAGCCAACATCAAACAGCAAAAATAGGTAGGAAACAAAGAAATTTCCTCAAGCTATATATAAACTGCAAAAAAGTATAATTTCTTGCAATCAGTAGCAAATAAATGACTTTGGTAAATATGTACCTAAGTAGATAGTACCAGCCGCATGTTTCCTGGCCTTCGTGGTTGTTTCAGACTTAAGGAGAGGAAGATTATTAAACAAAATCAAAAATAGTGTCAAGTCAACCAGAACAAATGGAGGCTCAAACAGTCAAAACTAAATTGTCAGTGCTTGCCTCCCCTGAAAAGGTCATAACTTCCAAATGGCAAAAAAATGCTAAAACACAAGATACTACTAAGCTGGCCTTGAGATCAAAAACAGAATCTTTATTCTCCATGGAGGATCTGAAAACAGCCCTTCAATATATCCAATCAGAAATCCAAAACTTTTCTGTCAAATTCTCAGCATTCGGAAACAATCTAGAAGAAATAACAAGAACTGAGAAAAAAGAAGCAAAAATAATGGAAATAAGGGAAAAATTGAAGAATTACAAAGAAATGCAAATGCTAACAGTAAGAATATAACAGAAATTCAACAGAAACTGGAAGCTTGAAGTTAGAGAAACAATATTCTAGTTAGAGGGATCCCAGAGAAATTTGATCATTCCCAACTGCTTTCCATACTAAAAAATATACTTGACACTCTAGTGGATAACAAAACCATCGTCCAGGAAATCACCATGGAAAGAGCACATTGCTCACTATGTAAAACTCAAGACCGTGAAAATTCAAGACAAATTTATGCAATAATATTAAATTCCTCCCATGCTCTATTATTTTAGCAGTTGCTAAAAAAAAGAGAAACATCACATGGAGAGGCTACCGATATATAATAATGCAAGACCTTCCACTTCCTATTAAACAGCAGCAACAGGTTCTGTCGAGCTATTGTGCCTATTTAATAAATAAAAAAAAAATTGTTTCCAAATGAAGTCCCCTGCTGTGCTGTCTTTCCAGTACAATAATTGCACATATCAGGTTGCCAACACAGAAGAGGCCAAATCTGCATTTCATAAAGGATTCAATGATGTCCCAAAAGAATTGAATGATCTTCTTGCTCAAAAAAGAAAACAATAAACCTTCTGCATAGGTTTCTTCAATAATTATAAATATTGAAATATCAACATTGTTATTAAATTACCAGATAAAAGGTAAAGAAGAACTTCTATAAAACAAAAATTCACAGGTCTTGCAGTCACGGAATTTTACTGACACAGGAAGTTCTTAATAAGCTTCAGCGTATGATGGCAATATGTACCTCTTCCTGTTTTTCTGTTCAAATAAACATCAAAGCCATGGATGACAATCGCAAGAGGAGGAATCAACAATGAGACTAAATGTAAAGGAGGGGTAGAGGAGTATAACAAAATTATCAAAACACTGTAATCCCTCTAGATGGTCATACCACAAGGAAATGATTTACCTTTTTATGCACAATTTGGCCGAACAGAAGACTAAAATAAACAAAGCAAACAGAGCTGTTCCTTGGAGTAAAAAATAACTACATGTGGTTTACCTTCTCAAGTATTAGATCAATCAACTGACAAACTATGATAAGGGCGAATAATCCATGGAAGGTATATGCATGAGACTGAAATCCAGAGGTAGTACTTTACTGTGTGTGTGGTTAGTTAACAAACTCTCCCAAACAAAATGCCAGCAGCAGTATTTAATTCTATTACATTAAATGTATTTACTGCTTTTATTGTTATCATCTTGTTGTTTAACTGTAGTTTAGTGACTGAAGAAGTGAACTGTGCCTCCACAACAGTTAGGGTGGTTATTTACATAGGAGGAATGAATATTTAAAGATTTGCAATATAGTGCCTCAGTAGTCAATAGGTCTGCCTCATAGTAACAGAGTTAATCCTTATCTGTTGATCCTGTCTGTAATTAAATGTACAGACTCTCCCCAAGTCAGTATGTATTTTCTCCTGGTACTTCACAGTTTATTTCCCAAAACATACTGACTTTGCTAAACAGTTTATATGCTGTGCAACTAAATTCACCCTTATGGCTTGATACATGGACAACAGTGCTGTAAGAGAGTCCATTTACTTGGCTAACAAATAAATAGAATTAAAATTAAGGTATTACTATTCTATGCTAGGCAATGGAATAGCCAGGACACTCCAATTTTGTGCCCAAAACACATTTGCTGCTAGCAATCTATCATAACCACTTTTTTCACTATGATACACATCCTACATACAGTACTGTAGATGCAACAGATACAATCTAGAAATTATGCTGCAATCTTTTGGCAGTGAAGCTGACAGCACAAAAAGCAATCAGCTCTGGACAATTCCCATCTCTGCTGGTTCTCCAAAGGAAAGTAGTAGTCACACCAATTCATCAACAAATGACAGACAATAAAGAATATGTAGTTAAATAGACAAACTAGGCAAACTGATAGAGGCATCTTTCGATCAATCTTAAAGTAGTTCATATTGCCAATTACTTTATAACTTTATATGTTGAGAAAAGTTTTAGGAGAAATGGTATCAAGAAATACATAATGTAGTATATAAAAAGTACTAATATGTGATTAATGTGATGACTTACAATTGTTTTTAACCATGCATGATATATGGTAATCTAGATGTGTTAGCTTCCCTTTGTGTTTTACAACAGCTAAATCATACGATGGAAGAAATAAATAATCAGGAAGTGCAGGCAATATTCACCTTTTGATCTCAAAGAATACTAGTACATTACAATAGAGTACTAGAGAACTGTTTTTATTTTTTACTTTTTACTAGTCAGTGTGATCAGTGCAAAAGCTATTCAGATGGTATAGAAAGAACAAACCGTAAAGGGTCTACCATCAATCCATCTTTGGAGTTCAAGAACTATAGTCACATCTCTGTGGTAGCCCTTTAACAGCTTTATAGAAAGTGTCTAGCTTAACTAAATGGGGAAAAATAATAATACCAAAGTTGGAATACATACAGTTTTATTTATTTCTTCTCTTCTGTTTATCTAGTCAATGTTGACAATTTAAGAACATTGATACAACCTTTGCAAACAAACAAGTTATGTACCTTAAATAATAATTATACAAGTTCATTATCACTCATGTTGATCATTATTTTTTCTTAGTTTGCTCTGTAATTTGTAATTACTGATTCTGAAATTGCTTAATTAAAAAAAGTATACTGTGTTGATAGATATAACTGCTGTTGGCAATCTCATACTTTAGGAGAAGTTAGTAGGGTGAATTTTGCAATGACTGTAGATCCTTGGTTACACAAAAAGGTGTTGTTGTATATCCCTCTGCAACATACCACAGTCCCTACAAGGAAATTAGTTCATAAATATTATATTACTGAATACCCTCGTATCTCACCCCAGGGGTATAAGTGCTTAGGCACTAAGGTCGACTGTAGAGAAAAAGATGCCACCCATAACTACATCCTCTTCCCATTAAATTTCCACTCTAATATTGCCCACAAACCTTTTAAACAAAGAAAAAAAGGAAAACTCTTAAGAAAGCCTAAACATTCTGATCATACTTGATTCATGGAATGTAAATGGTCTTCAAACTAAAAAGAAAGAGAATTTACTTATGCATCTTACTTACCAAAATAAGTCAAGTATTTCAAATCTAGGTGCTTAGGATTTCCCTCTCTCTTCCCTCCTTGGCTGACCTGGTGTGACTTAGTTTGAACTCTACATTTACATACAAAACGGAGTCTACATGACTGCAGCTGGTCACCATAACAAAATCAGTTTCTCTCAGCATTTAAGCAAATTGAACTCTACATTTACCTATAAAATGGAGTCTACAGGACTGCAATTGGCCACCATAACAAAATCAGTTTCTCTCAGCATTTAAGCAGATTGAACTCTACATTTACCTACAAAATGGAGTCTACAGGACAGCAATTGGTCACCATAATAAAATCAGTTTCTCTCAGCATTTAAGTGGAGTAGGTTGTACACAAAAAGCATTTGTTAAGCTTTCACTTACAGTGCTGTGTAATTAAGCAGGTCACCATTTTGGTCAGCCATAGGGCTCTTTTTCTACTTGAGTGTTTCCTTCCTTCCCCTGTAACTTAAGTAAACTGACTCTTACATTAAAAGCTATAATACTTACCTTATAGCTTTAGGACACCTTAGGAAACCTTGTAAACTGCAATAGCCCCACTACATTTGCCCTTGCTATGCTCGGGCTCTCTTCGCTACCCTCCCTGCCCCCAATTCCCTCCCACCCCCAGTACCTCTAAATTTAAAGTACTATAGCCACTCCCCCACTTTCTAGATCCTATCTGTTTTCATCTGGGATAATTCCTCCCACCCCTTCATCTACCTACATTTTAATAGCACCTATTAGCTTTCATCTGGCATTCTCCCATTCCCCTTCCAGTACCGTTACCTCATCACTCTATCTTCTGGTGTTGCATCACCAGGTAAAAGAGTTCCTTAACTCACTAGCTGAATCATAAATAATGATATACTCCTCTTTACTACCCCTCTTGTTCACACCATACCTCCTTACCTTGTATGAAAACCAGTTTCTCACAGGATTTTAGGTCCCGAAAGGCCATACTATCACCCTAGCTGTAAATCCTCCCACATTTAACCATACTTACAGTACCAGGTCCTATCCAACATCTTATTCAGTCTATCAACATCTCAACCCCAGGCACATTAGCTCTAGATCCAAACACTACCATAAACTAATAAACAAATTCCTGAAGTTCATCACCAAGTATAGACTTAACCTAATACTTGGTGGCAATATTCACCCCAACCCTGACCCACCCACTTCAGATACACATACCCCCTCTGCTTGCAGTCTAAGCTACAAACCTACAATTAATAGGCCAACTAACTCTCTCCTAGCCTGTCATCGCAATATTAGAAGCATTAATAATAAGGTACATGAATTGCATGCACTTCTGGATGTCCACTCCCCTGAGATTCTCTGTTTATCTGAAACCTGGTTAAAACCTAACACTACAGACAATGAAGTGTTACCACCTGTGTACAACATACACAGGCTGGATCGTGCTTCCAGGAAGGGGGGTGGGGTAGCTGTACTCTATAAATCTGAGTTGAATGTCACCATAGATGTAATACAACCACCTCAGATTAATAATTCAGAGATTCTTGCCACCAACTTGCAACTTAATAAAAATAAATGCATTAATATCATCTGTATGTACATTCCCCTAGGTAACAATATAGCCACACTTGAAGATATCCTGCACTGGCTATCATGTCACTACCCCCAAGAAACACTACTACTTGGAGACTTTAACATAGACTGGGCCACCTGTTCCTTAAAATCCCCAACCACCCATATTAACCTGCATGTATTTACACAAATCATATCAACCCCTACCAGTATAGGTAAACCCAACCAAAAAAAAAGCATACTTGACTGGGTACTCATAAATAGTCACCCCCAACTGTACACCTCTGGTACCCTCCCTGATGGCCTAAGCGATCACCTTCTCACATATGTAATTAAGCACAAAGCCATTAATTCCCAACAACCCTTACTCAGAAAGGTTAGAAACAATAAAAACTTTGACCCTGCCAAATTCCAACAAGAACTAAACTCATGTAATTGGTCTATTCTAAAACACCTCCCCTTAGAGGAAGCAGTAGCATACTTTAACAACAAATTCCTTGAGATCCTTGATTTGCATGCACCTGTTCGTTCAAAGAGAACAAAGGCAAAAACTGCACCATGGCTTTCTAAAGAGTCTAAACTCAAAATTACCCTTAGAAACAAAGCATGGGCTTTATGGCATTTTCATAAAGACCCCCAAGATCGCACTAAATACAGGCAATCCAGGAACAAAAGTAAAAAATCCATTTTACAAGACAAAAAACAATACTACTGTAATTTACAGACAGTAAATCAAAATAACCTTCAGAAGTTTTGGGCAGGTTTAAATAATCTACTACATCCAGGACAAACTTCAACTCCAATCCCTGCTGCAACTATTGACAAAACCCCTGAAGATGTTTCTGACAGTTTTAACCAATTCTTTACTGAGACAATTTAAGCCCTAGATAGCCAACTACCTCTTATCTCCCCTGGTCCTGAAAGTACCACCCCTAGAAACCTACTCACATTCAGCTTCCAACCAGTCGCCACTTCACTTATCCATACCTTGATCAAAAAATTGAAACCCACTACACCTTCTGCTGATCACCTCCCTGCCGAGTACCTACAAAAATCAGCTGATGCTATTGCTTAACCCGTCTCAATACTAATCAATTGAACCATAGTAGAAGCTAAAATTCTCACCATCTGGAAAATATCCTATGTAATCCCACTTCACAAAGGAGGCAGCTCTACTGAATTCTTCAATTATAGGCCAATAGCTATATTCTCTCCACTTGCAAAGATTATGGAAAAATGTATTCATAGACAACTCATGCACCACCTAATCCAGAATCACCTTATGGCAGGCACTCAGCATGGCTTCCGTCCTCATTACAGCACTACTTCACCCCTCCTAGCCTTTACCAACACCATAAACCATAATCAGAACAATAATTATATATCGTCAGCCCTCTTCTTGGATCTTTCCAAGGCATTCGATATGGTTGATCACCAACTTTTAATGCACACCCTGCAAACATTCTGTCTAGATACTAGAGCCCTTCAATGGTTTCAATCCCACCTGAATGGTCGACAGCAGGCTGTCCTCTGGCAGAACAAACTCTCTAATCCTCTACCTAACACCCTTGGAGTACCACAAGGCTGTATACTAGGGCCCTTGCTGTTCACCATCTTCATTAACGACCTTTATACTGTCATCCCAAAAGTCAGCTATCCAATATGCTGATGACCTACTCTGATCTGCTCGGCCACATCTCCAATAGAGTTATGGTCAGCTACCTAGACCACCTTTAATACAGTAGAAAACTGGCTTTCTGAACGTCATTTGATCCTACATCCCCAAAAAACTAAAATGCTGTTATTTTCACCAACACGTAGGTCTACCGCTTTCACCTTTAC
>NC_056745.1:1005055268-1005057768 GCF_019279795.1 Protopterus annectens
CACAAAATGAAAAGAAAATAACTGATATTAACAATTAGCTTACAGTACTGTGTCATACGAAGGGAGTATAATATGTTCCAGCCTGGGAGGATATAATTCGCAAACCATGCTGCTTTGCCAGGAATGGTCTGCACCTGTCCCTCTGAGATTACAAATATTGCCTAAACCATTTACCTTTTTAGGCATTTGCAACATGATAAACCTACTGACATAACTAAACCAACCCAGGAGAATCTGAAGGTGTTACTACTCAGTGCCAGGAGTCTAAACAAAAAAAATCCACTTGCTGCAGACTCTCCTCACCCTGGAGTATGTGCTACTGAGACATGGTTTAGTGGCATGGAGAACACTCCATCAGTGCAGGGGCTATTAGACCAACTATTATACTGGCATGGACAAAAGACGGAGGTGCCTCTATTTACATTAAAAACAAACATACCTCAAGACGAGTCCTTCAGTATGATGCACTTGGGCTTTTGCACATTCAAGTTATCTTAGACAAAGTTCCATACCATATGTTTGCAAAGCTATAGTTCCCCCTCAATAATCCATGAAAACCATAATACATGCTTAAATGTATTGGCCACACTGCCCATTCAAGCTAACAGCATACACATGGGCATGTTTAACTACCCTAGTATAAAATGGGAATCATATATAACCCCTAATATGCAGGCCGAAAGATTCCTGGACTTTGTAAATGCAAGCACGTTGCACCAGTTAGATTGTACGCTAGCTAGGGGCAAAAACATCCTTGACTTGGTCCTCACAAACATGGCAGAAAGTTGCACCCTCCCTGGTGCAATGTTTTGGCTGGTCAGATCAGACTATAAAGCTGTCTCCTTTGAAATAAAGCTAATAACACAGACACTGGCTAATGTTAAAACTGTAAGTAAGGAATTATACTACAGCAAAATTCTTACTACAAATCGACACCCTGGCAAGATGTTAAGACCCCTCCTCAAACCATGAGAACATAGCTGCCTATACAGAATAGTGCAGAGAAATTCTGTGTAATCATAGTAATAGCTGCATAGAGACTGCTGTACATAACCAGATTAAAAACAGGATCAATTCAAAAAACAAGATGTATGTAGACAGTGATTTGACATTTGCCCATCATTTGTCTACTTTAGTGAGAACACCATTCTGTGTTTTACAACTTATAAGCAGGGGTATGGCGTCTAAACCCAAATGTTATCATTCCATTGTAATCTGCTCTGATAAGACCAATCATCTAGTATAATACTGCCTTCAATATCTACCAGGCCAGGCATAATCAACAATTGTAGTGTCCTCAGAGGTTACTCACAAAAACAATACATGGTGTGGAAAACAAGTTTTAAGAAGACCACCTCAAAGCCTTGTCCTGATAATCAATCTCACACAGCCTGCTAAGAAATGACCTATGCCTGGTCTAGAATGCATCCTCTGTTCCGGTCCTAATGGCAATAGACCTATTACATTCCCATAAAACAAATGGCTACAGGAATATCAGATTCAGGGAACTAAACCTTGCCTGCAATATAAATTGAACACGCAGAAGGGAAAGGAATGTGTCTCAGAAGTTCCCCCTTCTCTGGAACAGGTTTCTCATCCCTGTAAAGCAGCATTCATCTTCATCCTTGCATTTATTCAACTGAAACTTGCATCAGTGGATGGGAATCAGTAAATACACCCCTAATCTGGCACCTATGTATCTTATAAATGGTTGGCTACCATGCCCAATTGGATTTATATGACTTCATCTAGTTTTCAGAAACTCAAACTTCACATGCCTTTGCATTGAGACAAGCCCCCTGCAACCTCTGCAAATTAAATATACCAACTCCGAGACTCCAGTACACTGGCAAAAATGGTAAATGTGTCAAAGGGGAATTTACTCTTTTCCCCATTGTAACCCAATGTCAGAGTTGGTGTGTGTGTGTGTGTCTATACAGAATAGTGCAGAGATAGTTCAGCACTATCAGGTTTCACCTCATATCATGCGTTCCAGCCCCAAAATCCAGACAACACCAAGAAAGGAGGGGGGGTGTCCATATTCATAAAGGACACACACACCTCAAGGATGGTGGCAACGCACGATGCATCGGAGACCATCCAGGTGCAATTAACCATAGGCAAGACTGCTCTGCAATTTGTAGCATGTTACAGGCCACCATCTCAAACTCAGGAACCTCACATGGCCTTCCTGAAAACACTGGAGGGGATAAATGTATCTCCAAACACCATCATACTAGGTGATTTCAACTACCCTAATATAGACTGGGAACACTACTCAAGCCCAAACACTCTAGCCCAAAGGTTCCTGGAGTTCATAAACTCAAATGCCATGGAACAACTAGTCACCATCCCCACAAGAGGAGAAAACATACTTGATCTCATCATCACGAACATGGGATCACAATGTTCAACACCGGAAGTATACCCCTTACTGGTGAGATCAGATCATAAACTAATCTCGCTGGAGGTCCTCATCCCGCCCCAACCTGAAATAAAA
>NC_056745.1:1005062768-1005190268 GCF_019279795.1 Protopterus annectens
TTATAATGTTATCTATGGGATTATTCATTGAAGGAGTACGAGTGGAAGACTGGCCATTTTGAATACAGAAACAAAAACAACAGTGAAAACGAATAATCCATTATCAAATAAACTGAATATGAACCAAAAATGATAGTAATGGAGTAACACATGGTTAAAGGAGCCATAAAACTTGTAAAACAACTTAATAAAACCAACACAACAAGGTCATTTAATAATTCAATGTAGTATAATGCAGACAGGTAAGCGCTTTCACAAACAGCTTCTTCCAACCATTAAAAGCAAACAACTTAATCAGCAAAAGTTAAAAGAAACACCACTGAAGCAGGCCCAAGTGCTGTGTCGAAGAAAGACAAAAATGAATAAATCCAGTAAAAAACAGAGACAGTCATGACCGCAGTATCCAGTACTAAAAACTTTTTACTACAAGTGCACAGAACACAAGCGCTTTCACGATAATGGCTTCATTGGGTGTTTAAAATGCACAGTAAAACACTACTCCTATAAAGTACTACGGTAACAGTCACATGATACATTCCAAGCACTATTTAAAAGCATATTACACACAAAATACCAGCACATGATTTAATAGCACATAAAAGCATAAATAAAACATGAATACATTAGTGAAAGCTGCATTATCTCCTCAAGGGTCTATTTTTAAGTTGGGGTCTCAGGGGTACAGATTCATTAAGACCATGCCCTGAGTCCCCCCTCAATCTAACAATCCATGGAGACTCTAAGTCTTCAGTCTTATTAGCTATATCACCTAACCTGGAGCTCTCTGATAATCTACCAATGACCAAGAAATTGAACACGTGGGTGTCATCTATGTTCATAACATGTCTAGCTAGTGCATTAACCTTATTGTGTTTATGTATGTTGTAAATATGTTCTCTTATACATTCTTTAAATGTTCTGTTGGTCTTCCCTATATAGAATCCCATACATTTTTCACAATAAGCAAGATAAACCACATGTTTAGTAAAACATGTGGCATGTACATTAAAAGTATACATTTTCCTCTGGTCAGAATGTTACAATTCAGCACTGGTGTCAATATAGGAACAAAAATTGCACCACCCACAAGGCCTGGTGCCATATTCACAGTCTTCAGCGGGGGTTCCCTTGGGATAACATAGTCTCCTTTTTAAGGACTTGCTATTCCTAAACTGAAACCTAGGTTCATCATCTATATGTTTTGCTAAATCGGGATCAGTAACTAGAGCTTTCCAATGCTTCCTAATGATGTCTACATACTGAGAGACATCAGTAGTATAGCTCAAAGGAAGCCTAAGTTTCGTGCCACCATGCTGTCTGTTTTTCATCTTACCAATTTTCCATCTCCCATAGTAGGGTTTGACATGACTATGCCTTATTCCCACTACATCATTGACATTCATAAGGATGTGTTGCTCATTATACTCTCTATCTCTGAGATTATCCATGGCAGCGTTTACCTGTGTCTGAAAATCGTGCTCCTTCACATTTAACCTAGACACTCTATATATATGATTGTGTATAACATTCCTAAAAATGTAAGGAGGATGTAAACTGTCCCTGTGTATCAAAGGATTCACATGGCATTCTTTCCTATGGAGCTTAGTAAAAAGTTCTCCCTCATTGTCTCTTACAACCAACACATCCAAGAACTCAATCTCATAAAGTGCAGATTTGAAGGTGAACTTTAAAAATTTAGTACTCATGTTAACAAACTCATGAAATTCCAAAAGTGTATTGAGGTCACCCTTCCACAAAATAAAATGTCATCTACAAACCTTCTGAAGAATAAAATGTGACTACTATATGGTCCATTCAATATGCATTCAGTCTCCCAAGTAGCCATAACTGCATTGGCGTAGCTATTGGCATAGGACGTGCCCATAGCTATGCCATTGCATTCCTTGTAAGCCTGTCCCTCAAACACAAAAACATTGTGTTCAAGCACAATTTCAAGTAGTTTGGCCAATAGGCTAACAGTTTGCTCACCATAATTGGCATATCACTCTAAGAACAGAACAGTACTGGCGATACCCTCTATATTGGGTATCACAGTAAATAGGGAGACTACATCCATGGTAACAAGTAAATAGTCCTTCCATTTTCCGATCATCAGCATATTTTGTGAGCAGCATGATTTAGTAAGGGATGAATGCAAAACTGAGCCCTGTGGTACACCATAAATAACTGGAAGTGAACAAAACCATTCACCTTGAACAATGATCATCTATATTGCCTCAGAAAGCCAATTATTAATTCACCTTACGATATAATGATTAATTTTAGCTTTTTTCATACATTTTGTAATGCATAATGGATTTAGAAGATCAAAGGCTTTAGCCTTCTCAAGGAAGATTATCCCAGTGGAGAATGCTTTGTCACATGCTTGAAATATCCCATTGTAAAATTCAATGTAATTAGTTAAAATGAGTTTACCTTTAATAAAAACATATCGAAAAATATCTGGAAATCCTAAGACATTATTAGCGTTTATAACATCGATAATACAACATTCAAAATACCTTCCCAATATTATTTTCAGACTCATAGGATGGTAATTTTTAACATCAGTTCAAGAGTCTTTCATATATATTGGAGTCCCATTAGATGTTTTCCATGATTTAGGAAACAGACCAGTAATCTGTTATTCGCCTCACAGTAAGACGCTGTCTGGTTCGATTCTTAGCTAGAGCGTCTTCTGCGTGGAGACATGCGTGAATGGGCGCACCTTCATTGAAGGTTGTGTGTCAGGGCTCATAACTCAGCATGTAAAAATCAACTACCAATCATTAGCGGACCGAAGTTCCGTTGTGGCGACCCCTAACCGGGAAAAGCCGAAAGACACAACAACCAGTAATCTGTTATTTATTAGTAATTGGTTAAAATCCATTTTAGTAATGAAATCATGACATTTTTCATGTAATGAATTAAAATAGGTGGAATGATGTCAGGATTCATAGTTGTAGTCTTTTTTAAATGAACCGAAACATCACTGATGTTATTATTATTTATGAAAGGACATAGAGTGTCTGTTAATATAGTAACATCCTACTTGTTACAGTGATCTAATACAGCAGAATCAAAAATAGTGGTGAACTCATTAAATGTGTTTCTGATTGAGTGGCTCATAAGATAATTTCCATTAGAAACAATATGCTGATGTGTAATAAATGTCCTAAATCTTTTATATTACTATTTCTTGCTTGTCGTATCATTATCTAACATAGTTTCCTAACCATACTTTTCAGTGACATTAATGGTTTCAGAATTTGCTAATCTTGTTGAGTTTTTGGTTATTGACTCTTTTAAGATAATGCTGATAAACTGAATATATATTATTTTGCTTCTTCCTATATACTTTAATTACACTTTTTTATCCAGCCAGCATGGAAGAAAGGCATGAGTTTTATTCAAATTGCTGGATGAAGCTTTTTCAACACAATGTTTGAGAATATTTTCAAAAATGCTACAACCAAATAATTACTTATCATTATTATGTTCCGTTGACTGTTTGATACACGTTAAACATAATTATAAATAAGAATAATTTATCAAGCTATAATTGCATTTTCTAATACATCTACTCTGAGTTATTGATGCTCTAATTCAAATGAAAGAGATTCATGATCTGAGGATCCAATATGGGGACCAACACAGACATTTGTGATTAAATGCTTGTACACCAGAAATGCAGTCGCCACTAAGATTTTTTTAAGTTCTAGCCAGTAGAAAATCTGATTCTGAGGATCAACTATTATTTTTACATAGACCCAGGTAAACATATTCAATATGTAACAATAAGAACATTAAAATGTAAATATATTTTCCATATACTTAAAAATAAACAACTTTAGAATGTTTTCAGTAAATGTAATAAGTATTATTAACACCGCAAGAAGCTTAGAGATACTGTTGTGCTGTGCTAAATTTGATATGGGCATTATTATGTTAAAGGATGTAAGATTCATGACAAGTAGAAAGAGAATGCAAACAGAAAAATTGTGGGGTGGAAATACATGGATCTTAGGAAGTGAAAGTTTTTTTTTTAGAGTATTACTGACATAAACAATATAGGTATGAATATGGTCTTTTATGGATATTAAAAGAACACGAGGAAAGAATGTGGGGGAAGAGTGGAAAATAATTTATTTTATGCAACATAGGTTATTTAGAATGAAAAGATTAAATGAAAGTTTGTTTAATGAGAATGGATTTTGGCAGATATATTGCAAAAAATTATGGTGTGGAAGAAAGTGAGGGTCAATTATGGAAGAATGACAATGTCATAAGAAAAATTATAAATTGTAAAACTAATAGAAATGTGTTTGCATGTACGTGCCTGTAAATATGTAAATACATAAATATTGTTTATGTTGTGTTAACTAGAGGACCCCTACTCTTATCAACAGGTGCCATGGGATCTTTTACATTCACGTGAGTTACAACGAAATCAAGCAGTTGGGACCTCTGTTTAATAACTCATTCAAAGGACATCACACTCAGGATTACAGCACCCTCCTTATGCTACACTGGCAGTAGTCCATCTAACTAGTGTGGGCGAAGAACCCACAGCCTTCTTCAGCAAAGGTGAAAGGTGAGAGTGCAACTTGTTACACTACGGATACGAGCTATGCTAGTGAGAGACAGGACAGGAGTATGAGGTAAAATCAGCAGTGCTCTGCAAAATCAGAGTCAGATAAGAGGCAAACTGCTCTAATATGCTTAAAAAGTTAACAAAATATGTTTTCCATCAACACGCACTTTCTGAACATTTGAACTACAGAGTATTGAAGCTTTAAAGTCTTGATGAGCTGCTTCCTGGAGTCAAGAATACAGGGTTGAATTCTTTCTACCTGTGTTATTTTACTGTGTCACTTTGATTAAAGGACCACTACAGGCAAACAATGAAAAAACATATATATTTTTTTATCTTGCCATGATTTACTGCACTTCCTAAAGCTGCCTGCAGCAAAATAAGTGCTCATTTCTAATTTTATTTATTTTTTTACCGTTGTCTGCCCTCATGGGGGCAGACATTGTGATTCCTTTGGAAAGCTAAATCTGTCTCAATGCACAGACTGTGAGAACAAATAGCCCTTATATTTGTTGTCAGACTAGACTTCCATTCCCTTAGAATGGACCACCTGAAAAAAAATGCCAAGTTTGAGAGTCTGCAGCTCATGTGTCATTGACTGGTATGTGCTGAGTTTTACAAATGTTGTTCCTATTGATGTACTACACATTCTCTGAAAGAAACTTGCAAAAGTGTCAACAAATTACTGAGATAAAAAAGACTTTTCACAAGGAGCAGTTTTGCAAGTTTCAATTCCTGGCCAAGTTACTCCTCCCATCTCCCCTCCTTCAGTGGGCTACAGTCTCACATTTCCAGCTTGGGTAGATTCAACTATTTTGTCAGCTTTGCATGACAATAGACTTCAAAAATATCACAGCCTGGTGTGCCACTAAAACTGTTTCCTTATATGTCTCTTCACTTCTGAATAGCATTTCCTCAGGAATAAAAAAAAAAAAAAAAAAAAAAGCACACACATCAGTCCAGAGTTTGGGCCATTCTATCCATTTCTTATTGTGCACAGTAAAACATTCCGTTTATAATGCATTCTGGCTGCTGACATGGTTATCTTTACATAGTTATTATCTTATAGCATAACCTGAACTTATGGTATTCAATGCCAAGCTTTACAACAGTTCTCAGTTTCTTAACAATGACCTCCCAAGCCTCTGATGCGACCCAGTACTTTGTCAATATACTGTAAATACATAGATTAATACAAATATTTGTGCACATATGACACGTACAACAATACACACATACCATCACTAAAACAAGATAAATGCAATATAAATCATATCAATATAGTTATGATTTTTAGTTTATGACCCTGTCTATGGAAACTTCTTTTTGAATTTATGTTCAAGCAGTTGTATATTTGTTGTATATTATCTTGTTTAATTGTTTCTCAATATTCTAACCACTGTGTATGCTGCATCAATTGTAAAACTCTGATTTTACTCCTTTTATATTTTCTATGCTCTTTGTACAAAATAGCTATGTTTGTATAATTTATTTTTATTATGTTTTATAATTGTTTACTATGTATCTGGAGCTTTTCTCCCCAAGCCTCTGCTGAAAACGGTCATCTTTTGTCTAGTTGGACTAACCTGGTAAACAAATGGAAAATAAAGAAAAAATAAAATATACTAAGAAAATCAATCAATATACCAAGAAAAATCCAAAACTCAAGAAATAAAACACAGAAGGAAGGAAAATGTTTCCTTGATGCTGTCATGAAAATCCCACTCACTTATTCAGATATTATGGGCAAACATATATATATATATATATATATATATATATATATATATATATATATATTATAACCTATACAATATATTAGGCAAAACAACATACCCAACACACTAGTCATAGGTGACTCTCTAGTCAGGCACACTGATACCCCACTTACCAGGCTAAACAAGGAGAAGGTTACTGTCAGCTGCCTGTCGGGTGCCAGGATCTACCACATAACCCATACACTCAGGTCACTCCACAACCAAGTACAAATATGACTCTGTTATTGTCCATGTTGGTGTGAATGACCTGAGACATGTCTCCCTGGACTACATGAAAAGAGACATGGAAGAGGTCTCCGATCTTGTAGCCCAGGGAGGTATGACCCTAGCCCTGAGTAGCATTCTGCCATTGCCCAGAATGATACCGCAGTACAAGGACAAAATGATTGACTTCAACAATTGGCTAAGCTTCTGGTGTCATTCTAAGGGGATCCAGTATCTGTCTGCCTGGGATGACATGGTCGACAGACCATGATGCTTTGCCAGAGATGGCCTGCACCTGTCACCCATGGGATTCCGGATACTGGCTAAGGCTCTTGCTGCTCCTATAGTGCCTTTTTTAGACAAGTTTCAAATGTAACAGGAACAGGCAAGCAAAAACTGAGGGTAATGTTACTCAATGCTAGAAATCTAAATCTCAAAATGCACTCACTCAAGGCACTCCTTAAAATGGAGAACATCGGTACCTGTGCAGTAACTGAGACCTGGTTCAAGGCTCCAAAGAGCACCCCTGCACTACCAGGCTATAACTCATACCACACTTTTCGGCCACGTAACCTGGACCAGAACACCAAAGGCGGAGGTGTGCCCATATTCATTAAGGATATCCACACCGCCAGGCTAGTTGGTCAGCATAATGCATCCGAGGTTATCCAAGTGCAACTAACTCTGGGCAAAACTGCAATCCAAATTGTAGCTTGCTACAGATCCCCCATCATGCCCCAGGATTCCCACTCTTCTTTTCTTGATATACTGGAAAACATTAGGGTTCAAACACCCTAATAATGGGCGATTTCAACTACCCCACCATTAACTGGGAAAACTACTAATGTACCAACTCCTTCGCTCAACGCTTTCTGGAATTCATAAATTCCAGTGCCCTGGATCAACTTATCCACACCCCCACCAAGGGCAACAATATCCTAGGCCTAGTCATTACCAACATGAATGACCAGTGTTCCATACCCGAAGTCACCTCCTTGTTGGTCAGATCCGACCATAAGCAAATCACCCTAGATACCCACATCCCGACCCCACCCCACATTAAGGAAACCACGGTAAAAAATTTCTCCATAGCCAACTTCATGCTTCTTAAGACAGAAGTGGCAAACTTCATGACACCCATGCAGACGACCAATACAGTTACGACTGCTGAATCCTACACAAATGCACTCTATAAGCACTTACATGAGTGCATGGATCGTGCTATCCCAAACAGAACCAAGAAGCTATCCTCCAAAAAAAGGAAGCCAATCTGGTGGTCCCCTGCCATAAACAAACTGTACAACAGAAGGAAGAAACTGTTGCAAAAGGGAGTAAAATCCCATGAGTGGTGGAGCTCCCTGGTCAGCCTCAGTAAGAAGCTGAGATCCCTTATAAGAGCATCCAAAGCTAGCTATGAAAATAAAATTGCCACTGATTCTAAGGACAACCACAAAGCATTCTATACCTATGTCAAGTATCTCAATGGCAACACCCAGATCTGCTCTGAGTTACAGCACAACTGCATGAAAACTACAGAACCAACTGATATTGCCAACATTCTGGCAGATAGGTTCAGTGCTAACTTTACCACCCTCTCACATCCTAAAGGGCCCATATCTATACAGGAAGAATGCAGAGTCCGTGTAATCGCAACTACACAGGTAAAAGCTGCACTCTCTAAAGCCAAAAACACAGCATCCATGGGACTGGACAACATCCCAGGCTGCGTTTTACATGAACTTCAGAACGAACTGGCTCCCCACCTAAGCACCATGTTCAATCATAGCCTCACATCAGGCTTTGTGCCCAATGAATGACGCACAGCAACAGTTATCCCACTCCACAAAGGGGGAGCCACCACTGATCCTGGGAACTATCGTCCTATTAGCCTGATGAGCTTGGTCTACAAGGCCATGGAACGTCCAGAGGTTGGAGATTACCATTGTCTTTGTTTATAAGTTCCATGATGATACGTTCCATGGCCTTGCAGACCAGGCTTGTCAGGCTAATGGGGCGGTAGTTCCCGGGGTCCATGGTGGCTCCCCCCTTGTAGAGTGGGATAACCATCGCTGTGCGCCATTCAGCAGGCACAAAGCCTGAGGTGAGGCTATGATTGAAAAAAAAAATAAACAGCCTCAGCAAGGCTCAAACCCAGGACCCTGCACACCATGGCCAAAGTGATTTACCACTAAGCCCTGTCAGATATCATGGAACTCATAAACAAAGACATTGGTAACCTCCAAACTCTGGACCCCACCCAGTTCGTGTTTGTGAAAGGTAGAGCATGCATCCTGAACCTAATCGACTTGTCTGAGGCAGTCGATGAGGGTAAGGTGGTTCATACCGCCTATCTTGACCTCGCCAAGGATTTTACACCATCCCCCATTCTGGAATTATAGCTAAACTCACTAAACTAGGTATAAAACCCTACATCACAAGATGGGTTGCCAACTGACTCACTGACAGAACCCACACTGTAAAAGTTGCAGACTCCAAATCTGACATCAAACCAGTGACAAGTGGAGTACCACCGGGTTCAGTCCTGGGACCTCTCCTGTTTGGTATCTACTTCTCTGAAGTACAGGCTAACACAGAAGGCCTCTGGCTAATGAAGTTCGCAGATGACTGCAAACTAGGAGCCATAGTCGAGTCCCCAAATGATGTGGACATCCTACAGAAGGGCCTCACTAAGACAGATGCCTGGTGTTAGAGCCATGGCCTCAAGCTCTATGCCAAAAAGTGCATTGTCATCCCCGTTGGTAAAAACTCTGTACCCATGAGCTACCACATAGGTGGTAGTCTACTTAACACAGAATGTGTGATGAGACCTTGGGACCCAGGTGGACAGTAGTCTCTCCTTTGATAATTACATTGCCACAGTAGTCAGGAAGTCCTTCTATGTGGTACACCTCATCACAAAAGGGTTCTCATCCAGGAAAAAAAAGAGGTCATTGTTCCCCTTTACTTGACACTCATTAGACCCATTATAGAGTACAATGCCCCTTTTGGAATGTACCTCACAAGACATTTGCAGCAGCTGCAAAGGCTGCAGAAGTACTTCACAAAGAGGATTACTGACCTCAAACAGATGTCCTACACTGACCATTTAAAAAACTCCAGCTTTACTCCGTAGCATATCGCCTACTCCGATGTGATTTCTGCCTAACATATAAAGCTATGCCAAACCCAGAGCTGTTGGACATGCTACACCTAAAGAAATCCCAATCCCTCTGAGCTACACTCTCTAGGGACCTAAACCTTGTCACCACAATAAACAGGACATGCTGTAGAGATAGATTCCTGTCCCAGAGACTTCCCATACTCTGGAACAAGCTACCCATCTATGTCAAGCAAAGTTCCTCATTAGCACTTTTCAAGAAAAATCTTTGAGTGGATGGGAGATAGGAAAATATACCCCGGGAATCACTTCTGTGGCTCTGCTCGACAGTGGCACAGGAAAATAACTTTCTTGGGTGGCATAAGCCAGGGAAACTTGTTGGCTAGGCTTACTTAGGCCCTTAAGCCGATAGCCTAGTACCTACCTATGAACCTATTATTAGACTAAATACAAATTATGTAGCATTGAAATGTGCTGACAGTTCATTATTTACCCATTAAAGCAAATGTCAGAGTGGAAAAGTTCAAATAGTGGATAAAGAGGAGGAGGGGAAGAGAAGAAAGAGTGAGAAAAAGTATTTGTTAGAAGTAATAATTTGGGTAGATATGGGAGGCAGGAGAAAAAATGAGTAAAAGCAACATTACAAGTAAGAGAAACGAAACCAAGGAAAAGAAGAAATAACATGGACAACAAGATTTACTGTGTGTGTGTGTGTGTGTGTGTGTGTGTGTGTGTGTGTGTGTGTGTGTGTGTGTGTGTGTGTGTAGTGTAAAAGAACTATAAAGCAAATCTGCACTGATACCTGCTTGCTGCCCTGCTGAGGGGGACACTTGTGCAAGTGCAGTGGACTGGCTCCAGTAGGAAGGGATGGCAGCATAACTCTCAACATTATAGAACAAGAAATCTGGAAAAGGCGA
Organism: Protopterus annectens; assembly: GCF_019279795.1. NCBI lineage: Eukaryota > Metazoa > Chordata > Ceratodontiformes > Protopteridae > Protopterus > Protopterus annectens. The sequence goes on from NC_056745.1 coordinate 1,005,073,380, forward strand.
TAAATAATAGGGGACAAAGGCCCAAAAATGGGACAATTTATAAATATTGCACTTACAAACTTAGAACGTTGATAAACAGGTTTTGCATTAGAATGAATTTTCTTAAGGATATGACGTCTGAAAATCAAATGCCTGTCAACTTTCTGACTTCAGTGTTCAATGATTTGCCAGTGATTTGACAGAAAACTGCAATTTTATGAAAGACAAAAAATCTGGACTTTCTGCAAAAATCTGTACTGTTGAGAGATATTGATGGGGGTCTTGAACCAACACCCATCAATCATTTTCATTTGTTTGCCAAAGCCATTACAGCAGTGTTTTGCAGAGAGGTGGGAAAAGCCTTAAATTTGACTGGTATGTTGTGTGGGTAGCTGTGTTTGTGGAAGGTGGAGGTGTGCCTTTTTAGGTGTGGTGCGAATGTTATGGATTATGAAATGGAGAAATTAAGAGTAAAATTGTGCTCAGTGAAGTCCCTAGCAATTTCATCACGGCCTGATTCAGACATGTACATTCCCCTGTGTTTGTCAGTACTATGTTTGAGTGCATTGTTTTGGAGTTTGGTATCACTGCTGCAGCTGCTGTTACTCTTTCAATACAAGTATCTTCTTTGGAAGTTTTCTCCAGGAGTCTGTTGCTGAGAGGATGAGAGAAATGCTACAGGTATACAACTAAGACAAACTAGATAAAGCAATAGTAAGAAAAAGTACTAGGTCACATCAGAGGCTTGGGAGGTCATTGTTAAGAAACTGAGAACTTTTGTAAAATTTATCATTAAATACCATAGGTTCAGGTTATACTATAAGGAAATAACTATGTAAAGGCAAAGACAGTAGTCTCTCCTTTGATAATCACCTCGCCAAAGTGGTCAGGAAATCCTTCTACGTGGCACACCTCATCAGAAAAGGTTTCTCATCCAGAAAAAAAGAGGTCATTGTTCCCCTCTACTCATCACTCATTAGACCCATTATAGAGTACAACGCCCCTTTTGGTATGTACCTCACAAGACATCGACAACAACTAGAAAGGCCGCAAAAATACATCACAAAGAGGATTACTGGCTTCAAACAGATGCCTTATGCAGACCGTCTCAAAAAACTCCAGCTTTACTCTGTCACATATCGCCTACTCAGAGGCGATCTCTGCCTAACATATAAAGCTATGTCAAACCCAGAGCTGTTGGACATGCTCCACTTAAAGAAATCCCAATCCCTCCGAGCTACACGCTCTAGGGACCTAAACCTTGTCACCACAATAAACAGAACATGCTGGAGGGATAGATTCCTGTCCCAGAGACTTCCCATACTCTGGAACAGACTACCTATCTATGTCAAACAGACCTCCTCATTAGCACTCTTCAAGAAAAATCTTGATGATTGGATGGGTAATAGGAAATTCACCCTGGGGATCACTTCTGTGGTTCTGCTTGACAGGGGCACAGGAAAATAATTTTCTTGGGTGTCGAAAGCCAGGGTACATTTTTGGCTAGGCTTGTATAGGCCCTAGGGCCAATAGCCTAGTACCTAACTATAAACCTATGAACCTATAAAGATAACCATGTCAGCAGCCAAAATGCATTATAAGTTGAATATTTTACTGTGCACATTTTAAATGGATAGACTAGCCTAAACTCTGGACTGATGCGTTTGCTTTTTTTTTATTCCTGGGAAATGCTATTCAGAAGTGAAGAGGCATAGAGACATATAAGTGAACAGATTTAGTGGCACACCAGTCTGTGATTTTTTTTTTTTATGTCTATTGTCATGCAAAGCTGACTAAATAGTTGAATCTAGTAAAGCTGGAAGTGTGAGACTGTAGCCCACTGAAGGAAGGGAGATGGGAGGAGTAACCTGGCCAGGAACTGAAACTTGCAAAACTGCTCCTTGTGAAAAGTCTTTTTTATCTCAGTAATTTGTTGACACTTTTGCAAGTTTCTTTCAGAGAATGTGTAGTACATCAGTAGGAACAACATTTGTAAAACTCAGCACATACCAGTCAATGACACATGAGCTGCAGACTCTCAAACTTGGCAGTTTTTTTCAGGTGTTCCATTCTAAGTGAATGGAAGTCTAGTCTGACAACAAATGGTAGGGCTATATGTTCTCAGTCTGTGCATTATGGGACAGATTTAGCTTTCCAAAGGAATCACGATGTCTGCCCCCATGAGGGCAGACAAGAGTAAAAACAAAACAAAATTAGGAATGAGTACTTATTTTGCTGCAGGCAGCTTTGGGAGGTGTAGTAAATCATGGCAAGAAAAACAATATATGTTTTCTTCATCATTTGCCCGTAGTGGTCCTTTAAGTTGCTTAATCAGGCAGTGCAAGTGCTACTAGGTTGCCCCTTTACCTGGTTTAAAATATAGAAAAATGAAAAGATAAGGCATGCACACATGGCTAAATATTCATGTGCAGTTTCAAAGCAATAGTAGAAGAGAGAGATCTTGGTTGGATTGGAACCTAGGCAGAGAAATGGACCAGAACTCCCCTGCAGCCATACCAGTATCCCATTATTTGGCTGTCTCACCCAATTACCATAAAACACCATTGAGACCTGTCAGTGTGAATACTTTAGGCTTCTTCACTTTAACAATGATCACAGAAGTATGCATTTATTTTAAAACGTTTATTAAAATGTTTACAGAAAAAACACTGACTCATTTAATGAACATCGTATTCTTGCTTTGAAAACAGACAACAATAGCAACAGTAAACTTCTCTTTCTATGAAACTCAGTTTACTGAACATGCATCTGGTAATCCATTAAACTGCAACAGACTTGCAGGGATTCATAGCCAAGTAGCATATAGTGAAGTATTAATTAGGGGGGCATCTGAATGGTGCAGGATTTCAAAAGACAAATGTGTAATGAATTTCCTAACAGCCTGGGACAGCTTACTGGACACAAGTGTCTTTTTTCAGGGGCAGTACACTAACACTGTGCTGTGACAAAACTTATTTAGACTCACACTAGACAAAAGAAGTTGAGAGACTCAAAAGCTTCACTACAGGAAGCAGTTCATAAACAGCTCATAGCCTTAATTCATCTGCACTAAGTACCAAACTGTTGTAACCCAACGCAGTGCATTTCACATCCATGTGCCTGCAGAAACGAGTTAAATTTAAAATGCATTTATTGGTTTATAGTTGTATATATTCATAGGTGTTTACTAGGCTAACAATGACAAGGGCCTTTTTGAGCCTAGCCATGCATCCCAAATCTCTGACAAGTTCTGATACCCTTGATAAGTGTAAGCAGGAGCTTGGGAGATGGAACATTTACAAGCTAGTGCCTGGAAGATGAACCCTTTACAGGTTGCCTGTGTCCATTACAGACATAGCTGCCAAACCAGGGATGAATTTCCTGTCCCCCCATCCAATTGTCTAGGTTGCACTTGAATTGGGTTAGGGAGGAACTCTGCTTCACATGGATGGGGAGTCTGTTCCAGAGACTGGGTAATCTCTGGGATACATACCTGTCTCACCAGCTGGCCCTGTTTATATCACAGGTATAGTCTAAATATTTAGAATGGGTAATTCTGGTGCTGCTTGTTTTGCAGATACTTAGGAGGTCCATCAGAGTGGGGTCAGAGGATACCCTATATGTCAGGCATAGATCTTCCCTCAAAAGCCTGTAGGAGACAGAATACAGGGATAGAGCCTTGAAACCGTCTGCATCGGACATTTTACTTATGCCCTGTGTTCTTTTAGTGAGGAACCTCTGTGGAAATTCCAATTGGTGGATATGCCTAGTTAGGTACATACCAAAGGGAGTATTATACTCAATTATAGGTCTGATGAATGCTGAATGCAGTGGGACAATGATTTCCTTGGACTTACATGCCATAACTTTGTTTATAAGTTGTACAACATAGAATGATTTCCTCACTATGATAGACACATGATGGCCAAAGGCTAGATTACTATCTATGTGTGTCCATAAGTCCCTGACTACTCAGCCAACTCTAAGGGGTGTGTTATCATTATGATAGTTACCCAGGGTGGATGACTTCCTAAAGTAAACTCTTATGCATTTCTTGGCATTTAGTCTTAGTCAATGGCTCTGACACCAGTTGTTTGTCTGTGTCAGCCCCTCCTGGAAAACATTTGTGTCAGTGAGGGATTCAATGACAGCTCCTAATTTGCAATCATCTGCAAATGTAGTCTGTCAGAGACCACTGACATTGACCTTGACTTCTGAGAAGTAAATGCCAAAAAAGGGCAGTCTAAGGACTGATCCCTGAGGGACGCCACTTGTGAATGGCCTATTTCTAGAGGTGGACTCCCTAATTCTAACTTTCTGGGTCCTGTCTGTGAGCTAGTTGGCTATCCACTGGGTAATATACAGGTTTGTTCCTAACCTCTTGAGTTTGTCAACAAAGCCTGAGTGAGGTATTGTGTCAAATGCCTTGGCCAGGTCAAGGAAGGCAGTGTGAACCATTTTACCCTCATCCATTGCTTTGGTGACCTTCTCAAAGAAGTCCACCAGGTTGAGTAGGCATGATGTGCCCTTGATGAAACCAAACTGGGTTGGGCCCAGTGTCTGGAGGTTCAATATACACCTATCAATCAAGTCCATGATAATTCTTTCCATGGATTTACATATAAGACTAGTGAGTCATGGGTCTGTAGTTTCCAAGGTCTGTAGATGGCCCATCTTTGTGCAGAGGGATGACTGGGATATTGTCTTGGCCCATTTATGCAGTTTTCTTGGCCTTAGAGACAGCGTTAAGGACCTGTTCCCTAGCGATAGTAGGGGGACTTATATTTGATGATATTTCTTGAGGGATGGTTAAGGGGGAGAGAGGGTAATGTTGGAACTGAATTTTCAGCCGGTGGCTCCATGTACAATGAACTCTCATTGTTAATATTTTAACATTAAACTCATAGACTTTGTGCTGGGCAGTTTATTCACAGTCAAATAAGTGCACAGTCAACAAAACAAGGAAGCCAATGATTGTATCTTAAAAATGGCTCATATGATGAATCTCCTGTTTACTACAATCAGTTCTTTCCTTTCATAACTACACTGGGATGCAGGGTACAAACACACATACATAGACAAACAGGCACACACACACACACACACACACACACACACACACACACACACGCTGCACGCGCACACACACACACACACACACACACACACACACACACACACACACACACACACACACACACACACACACACACACACACACACACACACACACACACACACACACACACACACAGATGTAACTACCAATAACAGGTCCTTATATGACTATGCACATTCATATGTTTGCTTGCGATAAAATAAATTAACACTGAAAAGTGTATTTCAGCTTACTACTGTGAGAACCATGTGATGCATCCATCTCATATTCCCCATGCCCTATCAACCTCATCGCTCAAGAATCAGCTTCAAAGACCCAACAATAAGGAACAGATTTTAAATCTTTCTTTTATATATTTAGAAATTGATTTTAGCAGGCATTTTCTTAAAGACACCAAGTGTGAAACTCATATTCTTAACATTTAGTGATTGTAGCCCAGAAAAATTTGCCAGAAAGAAGCACATTTTATAAGGAAGATAGCAAAATAATTATCAGTTTCTTAGCATGCGAATTCTGGACAAAGCCAAAAATAAATGGAAGGGTGAGGCAAAAGTGATAGATTTTAAATATTGTTTTTTATCTATGTATTAACCAGGTAAACCACATGAGAAAGTTAACCTTTTCAGTGTATAGTCAGACCATAAAAGCAACTAGAGGTGGGACGATTAAAACCCTGTACTTTTGACTACAGAGCCTTAAGTGCGAGATACAAGAGTTAAGGGGGGGGGGGTTGTAGCGATTGATGTGGAGGATTTAGGCTACAGCTCTATGGTGCAGGGATTGATTTCTTCACTAGGACCAAGTTTGCCTAATCAGGAAATCCCTACTTGACTTGGGCATTTCACATACCCACACACACACAATTTCAGGTCAATTACATTAATATGAACACACCAATTTCTAGAGATACATTCAAAATGTTCCTCTCCTGCTCTGGCTGATTCAAACTGCCTACCTAGGAGTAAAAGGAAAGAAACCATAACTGCTCAGCTGGGATGGCAAGAAACATGAATGTTTAAGAGAGTAAAATGGCTTGCATAGCTGGGAATGTTTAAGAAAATCAGCTGGGGGAGAGTTTGTTTTACAGGGGCACTCAAGGGAGCATCCAGTTTCACAGAAGGGGGCACATAACCTCACGTGCTCCCCCTAGTGAAGCTACTGCTGCCAACGTTTCATCAATGGCAATTAAAGTTATTTTGATATAATCTTATATGAGGAGCAGAACACAACCACTATGAGAATTTGCCCAAAGACAATTATACTTTGCATAAACAGGGAAGCATAGATCCTCAGAGGTCCAACCCTCAGTTATCACAGTTAGTTCTTGGAGTGTACACTTAGTTAATACTAGCAGCTTATTTGAAAAGCTTTGTGGCTTACAGTAAAAACGTTTTACAATGTTATGTGGAATTGATATGTATGATGTGTGATTGCCCTTCTCTAAGAATGTTTGACTACAGATGTAATTTTACTTGAAACAAAACTAGCACTATAAGAATTCTGATGAAGTTTATTATCCAGAAAAAGTCTAGGGTGAATTTATATGCTTCCCAATAGGTAAACAGCCTTATATTATAGACCAAGCATAGCTGTCTTGTCCAAGTGTGATACTGATGTGACTTCATAAAAATATAATCATTAAATTTTTGAGAAAGGATGATTTCACTCAAAGTAATCTCACTTGTAGCCATCCAGTCCCTTCAGTTACAGACAATATTGTAGTCTTCACACATTTCAATGGAGTGCTATATAAATCATTAGTTCCTACATGTATTAAGATTTTATTATCCATCCATTCATCCACAACCCCTTTTTCTGTTTTTTTTGCACACAGATTTGGGGTGTCACTTCAATAGTAACAATCATCTAGAGCCAATGTTTACACTGCTGGGTGGCCAGATGTTATTATAACCAGGTTTAACTACTAATAACCTTGGAAGAAATGTGATAACATCTGTTCATTTTAATTCAGGCAACAATCTAGTAGAAGTCACATTCTTATCCAAGTTATTAAAATATCATAGGTTCATACGTTTATAGGATGATACTAGGCTATTGGCCCTTATAAGCCTAGCTAAGAATTTTGCCCATGTTCCCTCAAAGTCAACACATGTTTCCCCTGTACAGCATGGACACAGGTGGGATCCCAGAGGTATATTTTCTGTTTTCCATCCAGTCGTCCAGATTCTTCTTAAAGAGTGCTAGAGAGGTACTCTACTTGACATGGAGAGGGAGTCTATTCCACATACGGGGGACTCTTTGGGACACAAATCTATCCTGCCAACAAGTTCTATTAATGTCACAGAGCAGGTTAAGGCCTTGTATGCGGGTTGCGTGAGTGGAGTTTGTTTTATAGATATGCAGCAACTCCATCAAGGCTGGGTCTGAAATGTCCTTGTATGCCAGACACAGGTCACCTCTGAGCAGTCTGTATGAGACTGAATATAGTCTCTCCACAACTCAGTATCAACCTACATTTGTTCCATCAGCTATCTTCCCCCACCCGCCTCCATAAAAACTCATCTTCCACCTCCATAATTGACTGGATTCTCACCTACCCCCCCCCCACCACCACTACCACCACCCCACTACCTTGCCCAATACCCTTAGTGACCATCTCCCAACCTCTATCCTAAGTCACTCCACCCAACCTCCCAAACCCCACCTTTACAGAGATTATCATAAACTCTCTAACTTTAAAATATCCCAATTCAGCTCCATTCTTTCAAGTACAGACTTGGCCATCCTTAGGCAAGTCACTCTCAATGATGCAGTCAGTATGTTCAATAGCATCTTCCTGAATACCCTTAACTCCCTTGCTCCTCTAGGAAGATTAGAATAAAATCCAGTTATGCTCCCTGTCTTTCCAAAGAAACCAGGTCCCTTATGCACAAAAGAGATAGTGCTTGGAAAGCCTGGATCAAAACGAAAGAACTACCCCTGCTACACAATATAGACATCTTAGGAATCTTACTGAGAAACAAACTAATAATGACAAAAAGTCCTACTATACGTCTGCTCAGCTCAATAGCAAATCCAACCCTTGGAAGTTTTGGTCTACTCTTAACAGAATTCTTTCTTCAGGCTGTCCCTCAGACCCCTGCCCTTACCCAAACACATCCCCTCAGCAAACCGCTACCCTCCTTAATAAACACTTTTACCTTGACACCATCCAAACACTCATACCATCCATCTGTAGCACAACTTCTCTGCCTACCCCTCCCAACCCTCCGAGAAACTCTACAGACCCATTTAACTACCAACATATCGTCATCTTATCCCCCTCTCTAAGATCCTTGAAAAATGCATTCACTCACAGCTTCTTAACTACCTCCTCCAGCATTACCTCACTCCCACTCAGCATGGTTTATGTCCTAACCACAGCACAACTACTGCCCTCCTATCTTTCACACATACCATTGCTGAGGCCCAAGATAACAATAGACTTATATCTTGTCTCTTTCTTGACCTTTCAAAAGCCTTTGATGCAGTCTCCCATTCCCTACTGCTATCAAAAATTGCTAATTTCAACCTATCTCCCACCTCCCTCTCCTGGTTCTCCAGTTACCTATCCTGCAGGCAGCAATTTGTTAAATGGTTCTCATCCTTTTCTCCATTTACACCTGTCCAACCGGAGTACCACAAGGTTCCATCTTGGGTCCCCTTCTGTTTAATGTCCATCAACTATAGGATGGAATTTTAACCTAGTTAAACCCTTGTGTATTTTGGGTATACCAAATATGTTTGGTATCATGGGGTGCTCATTTTTTAGATAATCAAATTCCTCCAGGCTAATCTGCTCTTGAAATAACATGTCTTCCAAAGCCAAATCTATCTTCCGATAGGCTATGTGTATTTTGTTTAAAGAGCTCTCTTGATAAGTACCATCCATTAATAATAGGTTCATTTTGTCTAAATATTCACATTTGTTCATTATCACCACCCCACTTCCTTTATTGGGTTTCATGATACGAATTGTCTTGTCATTAGTAAATTCTTGCAAAAGTCGCTCCTCTTCATTAGTCATATTATTAAACTAGTAACTTTTTTGCTGCTTAAATAGTTGCCTAATCTCTTTTTCACACAACCTCTCATATAGTCGTATAACATTATTTAACGGTGGGTTGATCACACTTTTTTTTTTTAATTAACTTCTTTACCCACACTGTAATTTTGTTCATTGAACCAGATTTTTAAGTTTATTTTCCGAGTGAAGGACTTTAAATCAATTAGGGTGTCAGTTATATTTCCCCTTCTAGAGGGCACAAATGTAAAACCCTTTGCTAAAAATTTAGCATGTTCCATCCCTAACTCCTTCATTGAATAGTTATAAATTTTAAAATCATTTGCACTGTTGCTAATAATGTTAACTATATTATCTTCAAATACAGTGCAGTTATGTATACTTTCTATGGGTATACTTACATTATTAACACCCAAATCTCACTGTGGAAGTCCAATAAAGGGAGAAAACACGAAAAGGAATGTAATTTATTGCACAAGAAATGTATTAATACTGTTCAAAGAAAGGAAGGTAAACTTGAAAGGGATGTTAAGGAGCATAAGGAGGATAAAGCCTATCCAAAACCTAGACTCTTCCAAAGATAAAAGGAATTTGTGTATAGGGGTGTTGCTAACAGCTTTGCCTTTGAGGAAGGTGAGCTGAGGGAAGATCAGGATACCAATGTTAGTGTATCCCTTTAGAACACACCCCCTCGGAGATCAGACAGAATCAGGAACAAACAACAGGTCTATTACAATTACAACTACAGAGGGAACCGGAGGGGGCAGGCCTGGAATTGAGTAGTTTACAATTTGAGCATGATATGTTTCAGATACCAGAACTTTTGACAACAGAAGATTTTGGCTTAGGACCTTTGAGACTGACTGCAGAAGACCCTGATTTTATTACAAATCAAGGTAGGGTCTCCACCTACAAAGGTTACAAAATTCATAATTATAGTACTCTTCCTATTTCTATTCAACATTTTAATTTATTTTCTAAGGGCTTTAAATGTATTCTTTTAAGGAAGGCTAATATTCCAAGAGCCATCATTGACTTAAAACTTTTTCTCAGAAAAAAATAATGTAGCCTTATTTTTTAATAATCAACCTAACAACTCATTTTTATTTACTTTATTAAAGAAAAAAAGTATTTTTAATCCACCCCTACATCCTCAACTAAAACTTTTGGGACCATAGCAGAGAGAGAAATCAGGAAAAAAATAAATATGCATAGAGTTTATTCCAACTTATCTAAGGATAAAGCAAGTATTTTAGAGTCACTTAAGAAGGATTGTTCTATTAGAATCATGCAGCCTAATAAAGGTGGTGGAACTGTTTTGATGGACAGTATTATTTATGAGTCTAAAGTAAAAGAACAACTTGGTGATATTTGTAAATATTCAAGGGCTTCTATTAATGAAGTCAACATAACTCATTCCAGAATCCATCTCATGTTAAATTATTTACTTTTGGAGGGTTCTATTAGTTTGGATATATTTAATTTTTATACAACAAAAATCCCAGGGTTTCTTCTGTGTTCGGTATTCCTAAGGTCCATAAAAATTCTTTAGATCCACCACTTTGGTATTGTGTCATCTGAAGGCTCTATTACAGCTCCCTTAGCCAAGTTTGTCGATGTCAAGTTAAAAGATTTATCTTTTTTGGGACCAGCAGTTCTTAAAGTTTCTTGGGATTTTCTCAGACAGTTAAAATTGGACTTATACAATGAAAAAATAACATTTATTACACTTGATATAGTGGACTTGTTTGGTAGTATCCATCATGATACAGGTCTCCAATGGTTGGAGCAAGCAATGAGCACATATGGTCATTTTTCTAATAATGATTTTAACACTTGCTTAACACTAATGGAGCTCATCTTAAAAAACACTTATATGTTTTATGAAGGAGAATTCTACAAACAAACCAAAGGGGTGGCCATGGGGGCCAAATGTGCCCCTACATATGCTAACATCATTTTGACTTGGTGGGAAAACACATATGTGTTGAATAGTGAATTCAATAATCATTGGTCCCTTTACAAGCATTTTTTGTACGACATTGTTATCTTTTGGATGGGTAGTTCAGAAAGGTTTAAGGATTTCCTGAAATACTTAAAAAGTGCAACACAATTTTTAGAATTTACTCATAGTTCTAATACACATGATCTTACATATTTAGATGTACATATCACAAAAGACAATGGTAAGTTTGTTTCAAGAGTACATAGAAAGAGTACCTTTTCAAATTCGTACTTACATTTCTCTAGTGGTCACCCTTTTTTTTCAGAAAAATAATCTTATTAAAGGACAACTGATTAGAATTAGTCGTATGATGTCCAATGACAATGATTTTAATGGAGAGTGTGAGTTTGTAGGTGAAATGTTTAAGGAGAGAGGTTACCCCATTCATTTAATAGAGTAAGAAACAACAGAGGTCAAAGAGGGCAGATTAGGTAGATTTGCCCCAATGTTGGGAGTAGATGCCCCACAAGGAGTTTCTTCCAACCAGTCACATACATCCAGTGAATGGAATGATGCATATGTTTTAGATTTCAATGGAGATGCTGGTACTATTAGAAAAACCATCAGTAAAGAATGGGGAAAATTTAAGGAAATTTCTGACTTGGGACCTCTCTTTAAGAATTCTTTAACATTTATTTATAGAAAAGAAAGGAATTTCAAAAACCTTTTTGAATTTGGAAGTTTTTCTATATCACATTTTAATAGCTCAAGGGTAGGGACATTTAAATGTGGTGCGTGCTCCCAGTGCTCCAATATTATTAATACCACTTCATTGGAAATAAAGAGTAGAGATAGAATTCTTACGAGTAGGTGTTTTGCCAATTGTAACACAAGTGGAATAGTGTATCTTGTGTTGTGCAAGATGTGTAATTCATTTTATATTGGTAAGACAGAGAGAAAATTAAAAACTTGTATTTATGAACATATGTATGAAATAAGTAAGGCAAATACAAACAATGCTCTTTCTCGTCACAAGTTAATATGTTCACAAGCTTTATTTTTATTTTTTGTCTTGGAGGTGGTTCCAAAAGAAATTAGAGGGGGCATGTGGGAAACAAAACTTTAGTATCGTGAACTTTATTGGCAAATAGTATTAGAAGCCACCACATATCCTGGGCTGAATGACTTGTGTTCTATTCTTCCTGTATTAAAAATAAGATCTGCCAAGTTGTAATTGACATTACTGTCCACTAGAGGGCATTTATGGATTATTTTTCACTACTTTTACCATAGTATATTTATGTTTTTTGATCGTATTATTCAGCAATAATATATATTTACAATGAATTTTTATACAAGTTTCTTGTTCATCATACCCAGTACAATTTCATTATTTATTATGGTTTTAAGGTCTAATTTTAGAGTTTTAAACTAATATGGTTCTATATGCTCTACGTTTTAAACATACATATTCATGGTTTTAAACATACATATTCATCATTTCAAAGTGATTGGCCCCAATGTATATTAATTGTAGGCTTTGATTGGTTCTTTTTCCAAGCCACCTATTCAAATGTGGTATTTAATCAACTCTTTGCAGTTATTTTATTGTTACATCTGATGAAGTGTTGAATGAAAATGTATTTGTGATTTTTTCAGCGTTAGTGTGTTAGTGTGTTATCGTGTGGGATTGGTGCAATAAATTACATTCCTTTTCATGTTCTCTCCCTTTATTGAACTTCCACAGTGAAATTTTGGTGTTATTAGTTTGTGCTTGTTCGCTGTCATCTCTATTTTTTGGTTATACTTACATTATTCCCATCTAATTCATTCCAAACTAATTCAAAGTTTACATCAGGATTTTCCCCATTGTTACCTAACAAAAAATTAAAATCAAAACTGTCACAGGTATTCACTGAAAAACCCGTTTCATTTTCAACCCCTTCATTTCGTATATTGGCACCATTAAGTATAATACTAGTATCATGTACATTTACTACCCCCTCACAACCCAGTTCTTCATTACAAATACAATTTGCACCATTTTTTAAAAAGCAGTCATTTTCCATTAGTGCAATAGCACAATCAATGAGTTCGTCGACAGTTCGTTCTTCACGTCTCATTCATTTCAAAACTATTACTCGTTTCATCATTATTAATGTTAATGTCAATCTCCCTTGAGCGCAACATATGTTTACCAGCAGAAAAATTGTCATAAATAGTTGGTAAAAGTCCACCCGTACTTATGCTACCATGAGGGCCATCAATTCCTTCACGAACTGTCTCTGTTCCAGGAATTACATACAGCAAGGATCGAGACCAAAGAAGTCCAGGGACAAATATCCTTAAAAGAAATAGTTTGTGAAGAAGTTGACGTCCCTTATGGTAGCGCAAGTACAGGTGAATTCTCATCAACTTTAAATCATATCGTTGGTAAATATATGTTGTGTTCAGGTGGGTTTAGCATCCACAATATTGAAACAGAAACAAAATTCATGATTAATAATGAGGAAACGAGTAATAGTTTTGAAATGAATGAGACGTGGAGAATGAACTGTCGATGGACTCATTGATTGTGCTATTGCACTAATGGCAAATGACTGTTTTTTAAAAAATGGTGCAAATTGGATTTATAATGAAGAACTGGGTTGTGAGGGGGTAGTAAATGTACATGATTCTAGTATTATACTGAATGGTGCCAATATACGAAATGAAGGGGTTGAAAATGAAGTGGGTTATTCAGTGAATACCTGTGACAGTTTTGATTTTAATTTTTTGTTAGGTAACAATGGGGAAAAATCCTGATGTAAACTTTGAATTATTTTGGAATGAATTAGATGGGAATAATGAGTATACCCATAGAAAGTATACATAACTGCACTGTATTTGAAGATAATATAGTCAACATTATTAGCAACAGTGCGAATGATTTTAAAATTTATAACTATTCAATGAAGGAGTTAGGGATGGAACATGCTAATTTTTTAGCAAAGGGTTTTACATTTGTGCCCTCTAGAAGGGGAAATATAACTGACACCCTAATTGATTTAAAGTCCTTCACTCGGAAAATGAACTTAAAAATCTGGTTCAATGAACAAAATTACAGTGTGGGTAAAGAAGTTAATAAAAAAAAAAAAAGTGTGTTCAACCCACCGTTAAATAATGTTATACGACTATATGAGAGGTTGTGTGAAAAAGAGATTAGGCAACTATTTAAGCAGCAAAAAAGTTACTAGTTTAATAATATGACTAATGAAGAGGAGCGACTGTTGCAAGAATTTACTAATGATAAGACAATTCATATCATGAAACCCGATAGAGGAAGTGGGGTGGTGATAATGAAAAAATGTGAATATTTAGACAAAATGAACCTATTATTAATGGATGGTACTTATCAAGAGAGCTCTTTAAACAAAATACACATAGCCTATCGGAAGATAGATTTGGCTTTGGAAAACATTATTTCAAGAGCAGATTAGCCTGGAGGAATTTGATTATCTAAAAAATGAGCACCCCATGATACCAAACATATTTGGTATACCCAAAATACACAAGGGTTTAACTAGGTTAAAATTCCATCCTATAGTTGATGGACACAGATCTAAGACATGTTATGTGAGTAAGTTGTTGGACAAGGATATGCAGAAGAGTCTATCACAATTTTCTTATATTATTAAAGACTCGTGGGATTTCCTTGGAAAATTAGGGACTATCAAATTGGTTTCTGGTTTAATTATGGTGACTATTGATGTGACACACTTGTTTTCAGTTATTCCCCACTTAGAAGGAACACAGTGGTTGGAAAGGCAATGACATAAAACAGGGTTATATGATCAAGGTGCCATTAATAATATTTCTGCACTCATGGACATGGTGTTAAGAGAATAACTACATATGCTTTGAAGGCCAGTACTTTCAACAAGTAACTGGAGTAGCAATGGGGGCAGCCTGTGCCCCCATTTTTGCTAATCTGATCATGTCTTATTGGGAGCAAGAATATATAATGCAAAGTGTGCATCGGAGTAAGGTAGTGTACTATACAAGATTTTTAAATGACCTGTTTTTGTTATGGAATGAATCTGAAAGCCAACTTAAGGAGTGTTTGTGTTAAATTAATAGCATGGTCAATTTTTTGCAATTTACCTTTGAATATAGTAATGAAATGATATCCTATTTAGATGTAGATTTAACCCTCAACAATAGAGCTTGTAAATTATATTCCAAGATTTACTGAAAACCTACGTTTTCAAACTCATATTTAGAGTTTAACAGTTGGCATCCAGTTCACCAGAAAAAGTCCATAGTTAAAGGGCAGATGGTTCGAGCAGCCAGAATGGTTAGCCGTGAGTGTGAGTTTTTAGAAGAAGTGGGTAATATTTGTGATATGTTCTCCAAAAGTGGATACCCAGCAGAATTCTTGGATAAAATAACCAAGGAAGTGGTGGGTAAGCGTAAGGAGGGGGTATATAAACCTATTTTAATGGATACTATGGGAGAAGTGGTTGAACAACTAATTATGGAACAGAATGTTGAGCAACATAAGTTGACTAGAAGGAATAAGCTAGCCCACGAGAGGTATGAGTTGTGTTTTATTACTACATACAACTTGGATGCTAGTATGATTTCAGAGGTTATTCTCAAATTTTGGGAAATATTGAACTTTGATGCAAACATAGGGCAAAAGGTTGGCAAATACCTCCCTAAAATAGTTTATAGGAAAGATAGGGCACTGAAAAATGATTTTGAAAATAATGTATGGGAAAATAGTAGATCCACAAATAGACCTGTGGGTAATTTCAAGTGAGGAAGGTGTAATTATTGCAAATTTATATTTGAAACTAAAGACAGGTTTAAGGTTAATGGCAATAACATTTGTATTAACTGACATTATAATTGTAATAACTCCAATATAGTCTATTTGGCTGTCAAAAATGTCAGGCCTTTTATATCGGCAAGACCAGTAGGCTTTTTAAGAGCCAGATTAGTGAGCATGTCTATGATATAAGGAAAGCCAAGATTACAAATGCATTATATAGGCACATTAAAGAGTACAATGACTATAGTTTCACATTTTCAGTTGTTGACCAGTCTGTAATGGATTCCCAAGGGAAAATAATTGAATTGCATTTAGTTGTTAAGGAATTGAGATGGCAACTGAAATTAGATGCAACAGAGCCACCAGGCTTAAATGAAATTACGAATATAGCCTGTATCTTGAAATTAAAGCAAATCATGGGGTAAACGGGCATGTCAGTAATGCTGACTGTTGTCATATTGTTTGGCAAATTTGTATTTAGTCTTTACATTTTAATGCAGTAGGTTATAAAGTAATTTAATAAATAGAGTGATTATTTTAACTTTTTAACAGATTTTTTAAGTTAACAGATTTTTTAAATAACATATTTTTAACTACATGGTAGTATTGGTGTTGTGTGTTATTGTAGATAAAGTTATTGTGCAACTATTACTTTAACAAATTGTTCTTCAATCAATTAATTATATGACATCATTAATTTGTACTAAGGGTATTTAAGGGCTGGGTTTTTCTTGTATTAATTGTTCTGAAGAAGTCCCTACCAAGGGAAGAAAGCGCTTAACCAGAAATAAATCTAATCTTCTTGACTTGTGGCTGGTGTCCGAGTGCTGGTTCTGCTGGTTTTTGAGTTTGTGCTGATATTTGTTTACTGTGACTTTCTCCTTGTCTAGCCTCATGAGGGACACATCTCTGTGTCTCACAATAGAGTCTCCTATGACTAGTATGTTGGGTTTGTGGGTGGGCCTTAAAGGCTGTGAGACACAGACATGTGTACTATGTGTGATGCTTGGTGCTGTGGGTTGTCATGTGCATGTGCATTTTTGTTTTGGTGGTCTCTTTTGTTTAGGTATGTTTTTGTTGAGAACCCCCACATATGTAGGAGTGTGTTGTACAGACGTGGGTGGTATTAGAAGTATGGTGTTTATAGTGTTTTTGCAGACAACCTTCTCAATACCAGATGTACTAGCTTGTGACTGAGACAGCAAGGATTTTAGGTTCTTAATGTGATTGCATCTCTCACACATTGTGTTCCTAGGTGGTAGTAGTAGAAGGTTGTCTGTGTACATAAACAGTTGCTGTACTGTCTCAGGATGCCCATATCAACCAGACTTGCAGGAGAAACCATTGGAAATTGTCCGTTCATGGTTATCAGAATCTGTAGAAGAGAGGTCAGGGATAGTAGAATGGGTACTATCTGAGGAGAGTACCTATAGGTGTGAGTAGGTCTGGATAAAATCAATACAGTAGCTGCAGGCAAGGGCCTCACTCACACAGGAGTGCTGGTAAGGGAAAAAATGCAACTGAGATGCCTCGCAAAGGGTTAAAACAGCACAGTGGCAGTGTGCAATGGGCAAACAAGCACAAACCCAGGGAAATGCTGGGTTTAAATATCACAAAAATGAAAGTAAAATAGAAACACTGGAATTCACCAATCAACCCTTGCCCCCGAGCTCTTAGCTCAACACCCTATGCTAGACCAGTTCCAACCAGTTTAATTACTCCCACTAAGTAGAGGCAGGCCCTGGCCAGCACAAGATGGCATAGCAGGAAACACAGGAATCACATAAACAGATCTGAATACAGCAAAATCTGTTACCAGACTTTGCTAAAGATATTTAAACTCTGTTTAGGTCAATTTAACACAGAAGAACAGACACACACTTAAATATAACAGTAGCAAACCAGAGCAAACTGATTCAAACAAATTAACCAATTAACCAATAAAAAAGCTCAAAACTGAGCACTGTTCCAGCAGTCTTCTATCAAACAAGTTCTAACTGCACTCTCCTGCCACTAGGGTACAGGTAACCCTCTCCAAAATAGATGGCCTGGATTAGTGCTCTAAGTTATACAAACAAAGTGAGATTCATCAGGTCTGAATCTACTCTATGCTACAGCAATCAAGGTGCATCAGTTTCAGAAAGAAACAGTTCAAATAAGCAGACACAATAAACCTTTAACCAGCAATTCCCAGCTCAGAAGGGTATAATCTACTCTATTCTTCCACAAGAGTTTAGATCACAAACCTTCTTAATGTAAAATAACTGGCCTAAAGCCCAAGTGTTTAAACCAGAATAAAGACACGTTTAGAATAACAGACACTAAGCCTTCAACCAGCAACTCCCAACTTAGAAGGATGTAAGCCACCTCTCCTGCCACAAGAGTGGAGTCCATAAACCTTATCCTATTCTTTGTTTAGGAATATAATTCACTAAGAATACCATTTCAAAAGATTTAGTTTCAAGTACCTTAGCTGAGTTATTAATTTTCAACTGCTTAGTTTTATTTTATGTATCTCTATTTGAATTTCAGTCTATAAAAATGTCTTTCATTATAGCAGTGTTTCCACTCTGTTTGACATTCTTTACAATTATTTTGTGGTATAATAATGGTGGTACTTGAGTCTTTGATCCTAATTCAGGAGATGTTAAGTAATGTGTACTTTCATTTACTTTTTTGTTATTTTCTTATTTTCATAAAGATTAACAGCATTAGTATAATTATTCACCACTTCTGTTGCATGTAATTTAACTTTTACTTTAGCGCATTATGTATAATTATTGAATGAGTCAATACTGCTGTTTTGTCTGGACCCTTTCTTATATATTTGTAGTTCAAACAAAATTTCAGAGGTCGGAGTTGAAAAAGGAGATTGTGATATGTTATGATATGAATTATCATAGGATCATAGGAGGTTACTAGGCTATTGGTCTTAAGACCTCTATAAGCCTAGCCATGTTATACCCTTGTTCCCTTATGAATGTTGATACATAGTCTATGTTTGCATGTGATTCTAAGATCAGCAGCAGCTGTTCCTGTCTAAGAGGGCCATAGGTGAAACCCTTGGTGTAAATTTTCAGTTTCCCATCCAATTGCCCAGGTTGCACTTAAATAAGGTCATTGAGGAGCTATGTTTTATATGAATTGGGAGTTTGTTCCAAGGGAGTGGCAACCTCTGGGAGACATATCTGTCTCTTCAGTATAAGATCCATAGAGCGAGTGAATCTTATCTGATTGGATTTGTGGATGTGCAGCAGCTTCATCAAGGCAGGGTCTGAGACACCTCTGTACACCAGGCACAAGCCACCTCCAAGCAGTCTATACGATATTGAGAAAAGTGGTAGGGGCTTTAGTCTGTCCATGTAGGTCATCTGTTGTAGGCCCTGAATTTTCTTGGTGAGAAACATCTGAGGTTTCTCCAGTTATTTATTTATTTATTTATTTTATTTTACATTTGTTAACTGGGGGTGTCTGACTGAGCCGAAAAGGCCCTTTTTCAGCAGAGGCCCGGAGAGAAAAGCTCCACAAAGAAAAATTACAGACACATTTAGTTATTTAGACATGATCAGTATACACAAAAATTACAAGAGACATGTTTTTACAGTGGTATACGGCACATAAACAGTTACAGTGGAGAGCGAACAAACAAAAAAATATTAATTTTAAAAATAAAGGTAATTAATAGATTTGTGGTGTACAGCTGAAATTTGGAACATAGGTAGAATACATACATAGTACACAGGTACAGCACATACACTGTAGATTAGCCAGTGTTTGTGAGTAAGACTGAAAACTATTATGAAGTGCTCTAGATTTAGTATGTGTATGTTGTCTGCTTTCACTAGCCTGGGGAGCAATCATGGCACTGAAAACTTTGCTTGAGATGTTGCTTGATGAGGTCTTTAAAGGAGGCTTTGGATGATGTGTTTTGAATGCTAGTAGGGACAGAGTTCCATTTTTTAGCCACTGAACTACTATATAGTGCATCTCCAAAGCTATTGTAGCTGTTGGTGACTTCTAGTAGTAGTTTGCTTGATGATCTAAGAGGCCTTTTGGCTGAGTGATATTATACTAGGATTTGAAGGCAAGGTACTTATTGGGGAGGTAATAGAATGACAGAGGCAGAGCTTATTGTAGGTTAGGAGGTTGGGCAGTTCAAGCCAGTGGATGGAGCTGTCTCAAAGCAGTACAGTGATGAGTTCTATATGAGAAATTTGCAGCAAAGCAGGCAATTCTGTTATAGCAAGCTTCCATTTTACTTAGTTCAGTTTTGTTGAGATTAGTTGGAATGGGAGATGCATAGAGTAGGGTGGATAGAAGTTGGGAGCGAGCAATGGCTGATCTTGTGTTGTTGGTAAGAAATGGTTAGATACGGTAGAGTGACCCCAGTTTGGCATGTGCTTTTTTAATTGTTAAGTTGAGATGACTATCAAATTTTAGGTGGGTGTCTATGGTTATTCCCAATAGCTTAGCCTGTGCTACTGGAGAAATTGGAGTATCATTTATGGAGTAGATTGTGAATTTACTGTTAGTGTTTTTGTTAGAACTGGTTATAATCATAAGCTGAGTTTTCTTTGGCTTGAGGATAAGTTGGGCTTTGGTAAGGTAGTTTTCCACATCAGAGAATGCTAGTTGAGTTGTTTGCAGGAGGGTGGGAATGTTTTGTGCAGCACAGATTAAGGTAGTGTCATCTGCATACTGAATTATAGATGCATGCTGTGTGGAGGTATGGAAGTCATTTGTGAAGACTGTGAATAGTAGTGGTCCTAAGATAGAACCCTGTGGGACTCCTATAGTTATGGGCATCTGAGGAGAGAGAGAATTTTCCCACTTCACAGCTTGGTACCTGTCAGTTAAGTAGCTTTGGAACCAGGTAAGAATGGAATTTGATAGATGATGTTGGTTTAGTTTGTTTAGCAGGATTTGGTGTGAGACTGTGTCAAATGCTTTGGACATATCCAAAAAAAGAGTTGACACTTGTAGGCCTTCATTTTTGAGATGATTTACTGTGTCTGTGAAGCAGAGGAGGGCTGTAGTGGTACTATGGGCAGGTCTGAAACCATGCTGAGTAGGTGACAGGATGTTGCTGTCTAGGAGATAGTTTAGCATCTGGGTATAGATGCATTTTTCTAGGATTTTGGCCAGGGGGGAGAGTAAAGCAATGGGTCTGTAGTTATTAAGTTCAGTGGAGGTCTCGCCTTTCTGTATGGGTATAACATAGGATATTTTCCAGCGTTTGGGCACATAGTTTTCAACAATTGATCTGTTTATGAGAGTGGAGACTGGGATAGCAATAGCATCTGCTGTGAGTTTCAAGAAAAAGCTTGGGATTAGGTTGGCTGCTGTTGATGAGGTTTTTAGTTTGGAGAGCATGCTTTTGATTGAAGTGGTGGAAACTGTTTTGAGGGTAAAGCTTGTATTAGTGTTATTTGTGTTGGGGGGATAGTGAGGAAGGAACTGTCCTGTGATACTAAGGATGGAATTGAGTTCACAAAGTGGGAGTTGAATTGTGTTTCGATGGGAACTTTAGTGTCAGGGGTGGTTGGTTTGGGGGTAGCCTTTTGGGTGGATTTTAGTAGCTGGTTTAAATTTTTCCAAAATGTTTGCAGGTTGTGTTGGTATTTGGTTTGTAATGTTGTGCAGTAGGATTTTTTTCCAGCCTAATGCATTTTTTGCATGGTTGTGCAGTTCTTGGTACTTAGTTAGGCTTTGTGTTTCTTTGTTTTTTTGATAGTAAGGCCAGGCAGTGTCTCTGGACTTGAGGATTTGTTTGGTTTCTTTACTGAGCCAGGGGTTTGTAGAGGTTCTAACCTTGATTTTGCACAATGAAGCGACAGTGTCTAGGTGTTGTAGAAATGTTTTGTTGAAATATGCTACAGCCTGGTCAAGTGGGAGGGTTTTTAGGGGGGGTCCAGTCACAGTTACAGAGTAAAGTGTTGAGAACCTCAGGAGAGAATTTTTTTTGTGTTTCTAGTGGATATATAGTTAGTGGTTTTGCATATGCTTGTTCTACTACGTATAAAGTATATTATGTTGTGGTCACCTAAGGTGTCTGGGAGACTGCCTGTGTGAGGGTACAATGTGGGGTTGTTAGTTAGGACCCAGTCAAGGATGGATTCCCTTTTAGACTTTTTATCACATCTAGTTGGAATTTGGACTAGCTGCTGGTAGCCATGGAGATTTATTAGATTACTTGGTGGTTCTGATATACAGGTGAACCAATCTAGGTTGAAGTTCCCCAGAACAAGGGTTTCTTGTGAGTATGTGGAAGAACACCAGGATAAGAAGTCTTCAAGGCTAGCAGGTGTATTACCAGGTGGAATATAGATCACAATTGTGGTGATGACCTTTTTAGGGTGAAGTTGAAGTTGTGAGATAAGTATGTCCCAATTATTGGGAGAGGGGTAGGAGTTTGGTAATTCATGGACAGTTAAGTTAGACTTGTACAGTAAGGCAGTTCCACCCCCCTTTACGAAGTGGTCTATCTTGTCTAATGATATTGTAGCCGGTAGGGAGAACTTCTGAGTTAGCTATGTTTTTATTTAGCCAGGTTTCTGTTAAAGCAACTATGCCTGGGGAGTAGTGTGCTATTGTGGCCTGGAGTTCAGGTATTTTATTTTTGATACTTCTAATATTAATATTTAGCATTAAAAGATGGTTGGTTTTGCTGCTGTTGTTGATTTGCCCAGGGATGAAGAAAGTGGGGGTGTTATGTTCAGACATTTGTGTTGGAGCAGTTTGTGTTGGACAGGATGGATTTGGGCCTGGGTTGGGGTGGATATCCCCACTTATGGTGAGCCTGGATTTAAAATGGTTATACAGATGTTAGAGTTTGGTGAGGAGTGTGAGAAAGTATTGTGTTTTTTGGAGTAGGAATGAGAGCATATGTGTTTAGTTCTGAATTGGTCCGTTATGTAGTTCTTGAATAACTGTGGGCAGATACTATTATAATGTGTGGTGTCTGTATATGAGAGCGCATAATGCAGTGTTATGCTACTAAGTTTAGGGATATTGCTAGAGTGATAACTTGTGGTGTTGTAAAGAATTATGAGAAGACAGACTAGACTTAGTTGTGTGATAGTCATGGTTATAAAGTTTAAGTTGTTTCTAGGTGGGGGGTCTGAATAGGAATTATAGGGTTGCACTATATGTGGATGGGGAAGTAGTGTGGGTGATGTAAAAAATGCCTAGTGGGAATGAGAGTGATTGGGAGTATTTTGTGTGGAGCAAGTTGGTGTAGTTGGTGTAGTATAATGTGATATGAATTGAGGAGCTGTGATTGGTGGAGGTGATGTGAGGGTGAGCTGTGGATGTGGCTGTGATTACTATAAATATAGAGGTAGTTGGGGTGGGAGGGAATAGGGGCAAGGCAGGGGGGCGGAGTGAGCCCGAGCGTTAGTGAGGGTGAATGGAGCGGGGCAGAGCCAACCAAGACAAGAGAAAAAAGTAAGTATTACTTTACAAATCTGAACACTTTTAAAACAAATTCATGAGGTCTAATGGCTTACAGGCAAGCAGAATGTAATTCCTGAAGAGCACTTGTGTCCTCATGGGAGACTAGAAATTTAAAGATGGCTCCATGCTCAGCAGGATTCTAATATAGACTTTGTATTGGGGGAGGGAGATAGCACAAGGGGTGTAAACCAGGTGGAATGCAAAGAAACCAGAGAGGCAATCAGTGGAAATCAGTGAAGGCCTCAGAGGGGGTAAGTAATAATTCAAACCACCTGTAAAGTGAAAGAGAGAAGAGAGAGCAAAGTTTATTAAGGTTGGGAGTGTGTCTTCACATTGACTTTCTGATTAGTAACCAGTTTTTGCACAGGTTAGAGTACGGAGATACATTAGCAATGACGGGGAATGTATAGAGATGCAAATAAACAGGTGGGCCTCCAAGTGATACAAACTAAGAAATAAAGCACTGAGAGGGCTGCTTGATGGTTAATTTAGTCACAGGGATGTGAATTAAATGTATACTGTCTATTGGACAGTTAGGATTACTGTACTAGTGGGGGGGGGGACACAAGGCTACAGCAGTCAGTTTTATTAGCAAGCTGAGAACTACTAAGAAATACTGCTAATGTAATAGCTTCACTCTCATAAAACATACAAGTAAAATGCCTGGGTGGACTGACCCTGCTCTTGAGGCTCAAAATGTATATCCTTGTTTAGTTTGCAGTACTGATTCCGTCTTATACTGTATGGGTGGAGTGGTAGCCACAGACTGCAGATTTGCTTGAGTGTGCTCCTGCTCTTGAGGCTCAAAATGTATATCCTTGTTTAGTTTGCAGTACTGATCCCTTCTTATTTTGTATAGGTGGAGTGGTAGCCACAGACTGCAGATTTGCTTGTGTGTGCTCAGCAAGCAGAAAGTAATTGCTGAAGAGCACTTGTGTCCTGGTGGGAGACTAGAAATTTTAGGGTATAGTTGCTTCAGATGTCTGGTATGGTACATACAGAATGGAGCATTATACTGTATTATAGGTCTGATGAGAGCCAAGTACAAGGGAGCTATAAAGTCATTAGCTTTGGATGCTGTACCCTTGCTTATGAGGTGTGCAACATAGAAGGCCTTCCTTACTGCTGTGGAAACCTGATGATCTAAATCTCTCACCACTGGGTTTGAATGTAGGGGGATATTATTAGTGCTGTAATTAGCAGGGGCTTCTCCTTTGCCAAAGGGGATGATAATGCATTTTTAAACTTAGTTTAGGTCCCTGGCTTTAACAGCAATTATTTTTCTGTTTAAGCCCATTTTGTAGTATGTTGACATCTTTGGGGGATTCGATTATTGCACCCAGTCTGCAGTCATCAGCAAAACTAATAAGCCATAGGCCATCTATTTTTGCCTGGACTTCTGAAAAATAGATACCAAACAGTAGAGAGGCCTAGCACAGATCCATGTGTAACACCACTGGTAACAGGTCTGCTAGTAGAGTTGGTATCCCCAGTTTTGACTGTATGTGTTCTGTTTGTGAGCCAGTTGGCAACCCATCTAGTGACAGAAGGGTTAACCCCCATCTGGGTGAGTTTCTCAATGATGCCTGAGTCAGGGATTGTGCCAAAGGCCTTGGCTAGGTTGAGATAGACAGTGTGAACTCTTATAACATCACCCTTGGCCTTGGTAACATTCTCAAAGAAGTCCACCAGGTTCATCAAGCAAGATCTTCCATTACTGGATTCAAAGATGGCTGCCGTTCTGTGAACACTGCTGAACTGCAGCTCTCCATTTAACCTGAGGAAATCAAAACCCTGAGTGGATACTACAAAGTTTTCAACATCAAAACTTTGATAAACTTATTCTAACTACACTTATTTATTCTGGATTGAGAAGAAAAACCGGAAAAAATGAATATATTTCATTGGATTACAACAGATTAGCTAGCTCTGCAGAGAGGAATACACAAAGGAACCGTGTGCTTTTTATATTGCAGCTTTTTATGTTCCAATAAGATGTCAAAAGAAGACAAAAGCATGGATATAACTACGACTAAAACAAAATTATCAGAATTGCAATCACCAGAAAAAGATGTGACTACTAAACGACAAAAAATTACTAAAGCACAGGAACAACAGAAACTAGGGACGAAAACTAAAGCTGATCAAGCTTTAAATATGGAGGATATCAAAACTGCACTTCTGCCTATACAAGAAGCTTTAAAAGAACTGACTTGTCAAATACAATCATTTGGAATTTCATGTACTCAGTTGCTGGAAAGAATGGATAAGACGGAGGCATGAATTTCTGATATTGAGGACAAATTAGTTTTACTGGAAAAGAAAACTAATCTGCATGATGTGGATATACAGGCTATACAAAGTAAGCTTACAGACCTAGAAGCAAGATCCAGGAGAAACAATATCATTGTCAGAGGGATTCCTGAATCCATTCAGTATAATGAACTGATTCCATCCATACTACAAATATTTGCAGTGCTTTTAAATGATTCTGATACTGTGAAACAAATCATCATGGAAAGAGCACACAGAGCTTTGAGAGAGGTACAAGCATCTAATTTTCCTAGACCTGTGTATGTTAAACTGCTTAATTATCAAGATGTAAATAGAACACTAAAACAATAAAATATCTCTGACACAGGATTTACCTATACAGATCAGACAGGCTAGACAGTCTCTGTCTCCTTACTGCAAATTTCTTATTGACAAACGAATGAAGTTTCAAATGAAATATCCTAATATGCTTATATTCACAGTGGATGGGGCTAAACATTCTGTTTCCACCAAAAATGAGGCAAGAAATCTGTTTCTTAAAATTTTCAAAGCTTTACCTGCATCAGAGACTTGAATTGAACTTTTGCTGGGACTGGCATGCTGCTATGTTTACTGTGCTTCGAGGACTGGGTAATCTTTTGTTTGCATTTGTGAAGCTTAGGCCTATTCCTGAGCAATAAAACTGTTTGCTTTTCCTTATCTTGATCTCCTGCACTTGTTTCCTGACATTTTATGGCTTCTATGAACTGTTTTCAATGAGGAGGAAGAGGAAGTGCTTAAAATACTGTTGAGGGTGTAGATTTCGTTGTGGCACTTCCGGGAGTCCGTCTGCAAAAGTGGTCCCCCCGTCGCGAGCATTTTACAGGACTTCCTGGTTTGGAAAACCGAAGAGAACTGTTTTAAACACTCTCTTGCTTATTTAACATTAAATAACACTGTTCTATAGTAATTTAAGCACATAGGAACTTGTTAGGAACTTCATTTATTAACTTTCAGTCAACATTTTGTAGTTATATTATTTAGAGAGGGTGCAGGGATTTAGCAATGTTTATTTAACCTGTCAGCATAGTTTTTAATGTTTTGTGTTATTTTCATTATTTTATATAGTTAGAAGCTTGCTTTATTATGAAACTAATATAAGGTGAATGTATAACGAAGGATATTAATAAATTTGCTGTCTATTTGCTTTAATATAGGGTTATATATTAGTATGTATTTTTTTTTCTCTTCTGTCTTTTAATGCATGTGGTTTATGTATAGATAGCTAATCCAACTGAAAGTGCATTATTATAGTGAAAGTGCATTATTATAACCTACTGAAAATGCATTATTTTTTTTACTTTATTCTTTTTACATGTACTACTGTTACAGTTTTAATTTGATTTGTTTAAATAGTAATTAACCAAAGAGATGTAGTTTATGGCTGTGTTTGTTAGGGAATGTTTAGTTTAGGCTTTGTCATAGTGAAGTTAGGTTTTATAGGTCTTAATTGTGATACATGTGTGAAATTTTACATTGTGGTGTTTTTATATCTGTTGTTTCTTTTAAACCCTTTGTCATTTTATATTATACAGGGCCTATTCATCTCCTGGTCCGGGGTTAAAGTGGGTATGCATTGGTTGAGGACGGGATATAAGGATTGCTTCCAGATTATGTATGGTTTTGAATTTACTGTTTTTTGTTTTTTCCATGCTCTCTCTCCAAAACTTTCATCTTACAGTGAATCTTTGAAATGTGGGAAGTAGATTCATGGAACGTTAAAGGGCTCCAGAACTTGAAGAAGAGGAAACTGGTGTTACATGTATTGTTGCAGGCTAAGGCGTGGTTTATCCTACTCCAAGAAATGCATTTAATGAATGCTCAATGGGGTGATGTTAAAAAAAAGAAATGGATTAGAGAAGTAGTAGTATCTGAAGGTAAGTCAAATAGTGCTGGGGTAGCCATAATTATTAAAGATCAATACAAGGAAAAGATATTAGATTCTAATACAGATAAAATGGACGGTGGTGCTATGTTATTCTTTCGTCTACCTTATTTGATAAACCTATTTTACTTTTAAATATATATGCTCCTTGTAATGACCAACAACTATTTATAGCATCACTATATTCAATTTTAACACAATTTGATAGATATTATGTAATTGTTGGAGGTGATTGGAATACCTACCAGAATCCGAAGTTGGATAGATCTTGTCCACAAAGAGCATTTAACAAGCATGCTCTATTAGCACTGAATGATCTTAAAGAAGATTTTCAATTATATGATCCATTTCACTATCTGAATAACGATAATAGTACAAGCAATTTTACCTTTTATTCCCCATGTCATAAAATGTGGTCCAGAATTGATTTCTTCCTGATTTCAAGAGTATTGATCAATCTAAAACCTACAGTTATGGTACATGCCCGTTATATATCAGACCATTCTAAAATTTCATTGAGTTTTACTAAGGGGGTAAAAGATACTTTGAGACAAAGAGGTTATAATTGGTCTCTTAATCCAAATCTATTGAATAAGGAGGATATAATACTGGAAATTACAAAGTACCTGAAATACTTATTGATTGGTTTAGGGAAACAACAATTTGCCACAGATATTGAATGGGCAACAGTTAAAGCTCAAATAAGAGGGACACTTTTGCAAAAAGCATCTTATTATAAAAAGATATTATACAAAGATATTCAAACTTTAGAAATAAAAATTAAATTACTTGATCAAGAACTGATTAGAGATTATAATGAGAAAACAGAGAAGGAACTGATTAAATGTCAAAAGGATCACTTTTTACTTCAGAATAGTAGATTAACATTTCAAGAGTACAAGACGTTAGTGAGGTATGCCAGTCATGTTCAAACACCATCGAGAGCGTTAGCTAGGATCATTAATCAAACAAAACCAATCGTGCAGATTTCGGAAATACAATTTAATAATAAAATATATTCTAAAACTGAGGAGATTCTTAATATCTTTCAGAAAATATACACTAATATTTATGCCTGATAAAAGGATATGACCCCTAACAGGAATTATGAACAATTTCTACAGTCAATTAAGTTTCCAACAATAGGAGAGGACATTCAAAATAACTTGGTTAAACTGATATCTGAAGAAGAAATAGTATATGTAGTTCAGCATATGAAATCACATAAATCACCAGGTCCTGATGGCTTGACAGTGGAATTTTATAAAAAATTTGCAGATATTTTCAGTACGATACTTTCAGTTGTGTTTAACTACATAATTAGGAATAAAATTAATGATCCACACCTTAACGCCTCAAAAACTATTTTTATACATAAAGCCAATTCAGATACTCAAAATCCGGATAATTATAGACCGATATCATTAATAAATGTAGACATGAAAATTCTAACCTGTATTATAGCATCTAGACTGAAGAGAATCATGACTCATATCATTTCTAAAGAACAGACTGGTTTTATGGCAGGTAGACAAACCAGTGATAATACACTCACACTACATACTATGTTAGAGCATGCTAAGCAAAATAATTTAAATATTTATGCCCTTATAATTGATGCCCAGAAAGCCTTTGATAGGGTTGATACAAATTTCTTTTTTGATCTTTTACCGTATTTTAATATATCACATGAGTTTGTCCAAATGTTACAAATATTATATAGTAATCGCTATACTACATTGTATATTAATAAAAACTTCTTTAAAAGAATACAGATTAAGACTGGAACACACCAGGGTTGCCCTTTGTCCCCTTTATTATTTAATATCTATCTTGAACCATTATTTTTATATATTAAACAAAATGTTTATCATAATGTCCCAATAATTTATGGAACTAAAATATTAATGGCAGCTTTTGCTGACGATCTTAGCATTTATTGTGCATCTCCATTATCAGATACTGAAAAATTATTGAAGGCTGTTAATGAGTTCTCAAAAGTGTCTAATTATAAAATTAACTTGAAAAAAAAACAATATCTTCCCTTTAAAGACACCTAAACCCTTTTCGTTATTGCCCTTAGTGGGACAGGTATCATTTAAAGAAAATATTAAATATCTAGGTATTGAGTTCTCTACTGATAATAAAGACTTTTATAATAATAATATTAAAGCAATCTGGGAACAAATATTTTTTATTTTGGGAGATGGAAACATTTACGACTGCCAATATTAGCAACAGTTTCAATTATCAAAATGAACATATTACCACAATTACTGTATATTTTTAGGTCAGACAATTTATTACTTTCAAAGTCGTTTTTTAAACGGATTCATAAAGAATTGGCTAAATTCATTTGGGAACCAAAGAAAACCAGGATATCTTATGATAAATTAATGACCCCAAAAAATAGAGGAGGACTGGAATTACCTAATTTTGAAATGTATTATTTAATTGTAAATTCTAATAGAATTTTAAGAATTGCCAATTATGATATAAGTAATACTAAGTGGACACCACATTGGGTAGTTCTGAATTATAAATATATTCTAAAGTTAAATATCAATCCTAAAGCAATACTTTTTTTAGGTAAGGATACATTGAAATTCTATGGGATTATTGAACACATCAAAACGAACATACTCTCTTTACATAATTTATTTCATTTATTAGATTTGGTTTAACATATGATGGTTTTTCAACCCTTTCATAAGAATCCTAATTTAAAATTGAATATTCAACTAATTGATCTCAACAAGTTTCCATTGATAGTTAATCTAACTTTGATTGATATACATAAACATCTTGACAGTTCGGCCAACCAAATAAGACAAGAACTTAACTTACCTAAAAATTATCTGGTTATTCTGAGACAAATTAGAGAACTTACTATAAGCTATTTTAAAAGTTTTAAACTGGAAGAAGAGGCTATTAATAGATGCTCTTTGTTGTCGCAAGCTCTCCAACAGGATCTTAAATATATCACGACAGCAAATCAATTAATTAAAGAATTTCAATTTCATGATAAAATGTTATCAAACTACTGGGAAGAGAACATTTTACTGACAGATAGAAGTAATATGTTAAAAGCAATTGACTTGACCATCAAATCTACTTCTCTTCAAAAATTAATATATACCCAGTTGATGATTTGGAACAATGCATATTATACACATCTTACCCTGCATAAATTTAATCCCAAAAATTCACCAACTTGTCCATACTGTAAGAATCAACCAGCTGATCTTCTTCATATGTTCTGGAGTTGTAAATGTATTTTCAAACTTTGGAATTCCCTTAAGATCCAACTTCAAAAGGTGGGTTACCAGAGTACAACGTTATCATGGAAATTTATGATTCTGCATATTCCCTGAGAGAGATCCTAAATCACAAATTATTATATATATTAATATTTTTCTATTAATGAAGCTTTATATAGCTTCAAATTGGTTAGACCCATCTAAAACTTCATGGCAGAACTTTAGAGTTCTAGCGACAAAACATATATTGGCTCATAAATTACTATTAATCCCACAAAATAAAAATGTTAATAATCCAAAAATTTGGGAACAGATTTTTAATATTATACTAGCATAGTATTTTCAACTTGGAAATATTAATAATTATTTATGTGTGTGGAGAGAATTTAGTAATCAACTGTCTTATTACTTGCATTTATTCTTATGCTTTTTTATATTTAACTGTATTACATGGAAGCATTCTTGTAAATATTGTATATAGAGTGTGGTTATTAATGATATTAGTTAATGCTTGATTTGTGAATATATGTTATTTTTGTTCTTATTTGTGTTTGAAAATAATATAACAATAAAGATTTATTATGGGAAAAAAAAGATCTTCCATTAATGAAGCCAAACTGTTTTAGATCAAGAGTTAGAAGGTCACATATGTCTTGTTGATAAGATCCATGATGATTCCCTGCATATCCTTGCAGATAAGGCTGGTTAGGCGTATGTATCTATAATTCCCGGGGTCAATTGAGGGACTCCCTTTGTGCAAGGGGATTATGGTTGCTGTTTTCCACTCAGCTGGGACAAAGCCAGTGCTTAGACTGAAACTGAAGAGTGTGCTCAGTGGTTCTGCTAACTCCTGTTTTAGACCATTTAGTAGGCAGTCTGGGATGTTGTCTGGTCCTGTAGGGGCTGTGTTTTTAGTCTTGGAGAGTGTGGCTATGACCTGGTCTCTGGAGATACTAGGCAGAGGATTGGTGACAGATGTGTTATGCGGCATGATTGGTGGGGACAGGGGGATGAAGTATTTCCCAAACCTGTCTGCTAGCAGGTTGGCTATGTCCTCAGGTTCAGTATAAGTGGTACCATCCACAGGTAGTTCGACACAAAGCTGGGCCTTTCCCTTTAGATTTTGGATGAAGCTAAAGAATACTTTGTGATTTACCTCAGTTAGGGATGCTAATTTTGTTTTGTAATTAGCTTTAAAGGACTTTACAAGATGTTTAATCTGCTTGTATATGCATTGGCGGGAGTTCTTCCTTTGCTGAGACTGTTCACTCTTGTTTTTTGACAGCAGTTTCTTTCTCTTTATTGTATAACCTATTTATGCTGGATGTCCACCAGGGTGGCTTATTTTTTCATGAGGATCTTGATTTCATCTGTTCTGGTACTGTTGAGTCTATTCATTTATGTAGATGTTTATATAGGACATTTGTGTACACCTCAGTATAGGGGTCATTGCTGTCAGTGTTGGCAGACGGTCTGACAATATTGATGCTATCGCTCAATAGGCTATAGTTTGCTTTGGAGAAATTTTTTAATATTTTTACTCCTAAGGGTGGGTCAGGTAAGATTGTTTCTTCGAACAAAACTGATTTATGATCAGATGTTACTAGGTAAGGCACCACACATGGGGAAGTGCAATGATCCCCCTTGTTGGTTAGCACTATGTCAAGGATGATAGAACCCATTGTGGGGTTGCTGACTATCTGCTCCAGAGCATTTCTGTTAACAAAGTCCAGGAACCACTGGGCAAGAGCGTTTGTGCTTATATATGTTACTCAGTCAATGGAAGGATAGTTAAAGTCACCCATGATCAGAGTATTTGGCTGTACTGAGAGTAGGTTGTGTGGGTTTCGTGCTTCATGGTGGGGGACCTATAGAACAATGATGTGTGGGGGGGTCTTTCTTAAAGTTAGTTGGACTTGGAGTAACTCTAGGGAGTCGTAATGTTTAGCCACTCTAGATGTGTATATGTCTTTAATGAAGATGGATACTCCTCCTCCCTTGTTTTTTTTCACATTCGTTGTGTGGTCTAAATGCGTGGAAGACATTGTAGCCCAGCATGGCCGGGGTACTCTCTGAGGCTGTAAACCATGTCTCTGTGACTGTGCAGACATCAGCATCTTCCAGGGTGAGAAGTGCTTCAAGTGAATGCACTTTTTGATTTAGAATCCTAGCATTAATCAGCATAATCCTGAGTTTGTTTCTGGAGGACATTTTAACATCCAGAATTTAGTTTTTATGACTAAAAAAGGCACTATGGGTAGGCAAGTACCTTTGCCATCAACCTAAAGCCTAGAGGCAACAGGTGAAGACCATCTCTGGCAAAGCAGTGTGGTCTGTCAACCATTCATCCCAGGCTGTCAGATACTGGATCTCTCTAGACTGACACCAGAAGCTAAGTCAATTGTTGCAGCTAATAATTTTTTGTTTGTGTTGTGGAATCATCATGGGTGAGGGAAGAATGCTGCTTATGGCTAAGGACATACCTGCCTCGGACAAATAATCTGAAAACTGCATCAGGTCTCTCTTCATATAGTCCATGAGGTACATCTCAACTCATTCACATCAACATAGACAATGACAGAGTCATAACAGTACTTGTTGTTGAGAGACTTAAGTGCGTGCGTGATTTGGTAGAACCTGGCACCAGAAAAGCACCTGTCTGTGACATTCTCCTTGTCCAACCTAGTGAGGGAGACATCCGTGTGTCTCACTATGGAGTTGCATATGACCAAGGCATTTGGTTTAGTATGTTTTGCCTTAGGGGCTTATTGGGTGAGACACTGATGCGTGTGTTGTTATGTGTAGTGGGTGCTGTTGGGACCATATTGTGTTCAGAATGCTTGCACTTGAGAGATTTTTGCTCTTTGGCTAGATTTCTAGTGAGTACCTCCACATATATGGGTTTATTTGTTGTGTGCTTGGTATGTGTGGAAGGTGGAATGTGGGTATTGACAACCTGCTTGGTATTTTGTTTGTTGTAACATGAGAGAGAGAGCATCGATTCCAGATTCATAGTATATGTACATCTCTCACATATTGTATTTGTATGTTTTAGGAGTAATAAGTTGTCTGTATACATAAGGCAATTGTTAAATTACCTCAGGATGCCCATGTCAATCAGGCTGGCTGCAGAAACATTGGGAAACTGACCTTCCATTATGCCAGGTGTATTTTGTAATAAGTGGTGGAGGGTGGGCTAGATGGACTAGGTTTTATTGTAGAACTAGCAAAATCAGCTAATCTATGGGACACAATATGTGGCACAATGGCTATGGAATCTTTCTCTGTATTATGTGCCATGTTTTGGGTATAAATAATCTTATCATGATTATCATCAACATGACAAGGAAAATGATATTGAGTTGTTTCTGAGTCAGTGGAAACACACCAATGAAAACATATTTGGGAAGTATAGTACACTTAATTTTACTCCTTGAGGAGACTTGGTGTAAATATGACATTTTATAGCATTTTTTATCAAATAAAGAAAAAATTGATTAAGAAAAGTCTCCTGAAAGTTATCAGACTCATAAAACTTAATGATTTCCACAATAAACTTTTAATTGTTCTGTTTATTTGTCTTAGACTTTTTTGTTACTTTTTGTAACATTTTTCTGAAATACAGAAAAATTATTAGCTGTTGTGTGGTTAACCTTCCTCAGAGATATGGTATCTATTTTATAATTAAGATTAACTTTCTTATAAGAACTATAATATTTATAAACGGTTGTAGCAGATGATTTCT
Organism: Protopterus annectens; assembly: GCF_019279795.1. Classification (NCBI taxonomy): domain Eukaryota; kingdom Metazoa; phylum Chordata; order Ceratodontiformes; family Protopteridae; genus Protopterus; species Protopterus annectens. Next base: position 1,005,107,921 of record NC_056745.1, read on the forward strand.
AAGAGAACTATCCCTAGGCTCAACTTGTAATGAAATTTTATTATTACCTGCTATTGCAATGATATTATCCTTCCAGATGAATAATACTTCTGTTAGTATTCTAAAGGAATTACAGATAGCACATGGATAGTTTTTGTGACAATCCATTATTTGATATTAGCTATTTTTAGAATTTCATAAAGTTTTTTTCACAACTAAAGAACCTTTTAGTGACATGCACTGGGCAGCTTTTTATAAACACTTCACGTGAAGAACAATCAAATAGTTATTTTTACAAAGTTGTCTAAAATATTCATATTTAGGGAATTCATTTTAATGATAAACTGTTTTCCTAGTTTTAAGCTACTTACTACATAAAGTGATATATCATACTACTATAACAGCAATATGTCTATTACATGATATAATGCTAAAGCAAGAGTAAAATAATAAGAATTCAACATAAAACATTTTATTGTACATATGTATTAAAAAGGAAGGTCAGAAATAGAATGAAAACAGTGCATTTTAAATGCCAAAAACGATGAAAATAAATAATACACAAAACAGTTCTCAAGAAGATGCTCTTAATTATAAAGTGGACAGGCGATGAATATCATACGCAAATACTTAGTTAAACCTAAATAAACTTCTACTTGAAGTAACAGAGCTCTAATATGAGAATTTACCACCAAATATAATAAGACACTTTCTCTTTTTCTCAGTAAAATGCTAATTTATTCCCTTATCCTTCCCATCGAATTGTCAACATATTCTCTCTAATTTGCATTAATAACTAACAGCTAATTGGTTGTGGGCTCTGTCACTCACAAAATGCACACTGTCCAGGCTGGGAAACAAAAAGAGTTTCTTGCAAGAATGATATTCCTGGATATAGTATAAGGCTGAAAGCTGGAATAGTTTGGTGAAGGCTGTCATCTGTGCTACTAGAATCCCAAAATAGTGCCATCATTATCACAATGACATGAAGTGTTGCAGTCCTGACTTCCTCATATCTGAGGAAGAAGTAAAAGAACAGTCACCACCTCCATCCTATAACATATTTTAGCTTCAAAAATAACCGGCCACTGTACACTATCCACAAATTTTATATTGTGCCCATTCTATGTCTCTAGTCCCTGAAGAGATCAAAATGTAATAGGCATATTCGCAGAAGCAGACTGTAGCACCTAAGAGAATCCTGGGGTAAGTGCACATGCTGTGATAAAAATTTCTGACATTAAAAATTATGGCCACAACTCTGTGCTGAGATTTCAGATGACTAGAGGCTTCTGAGCTTTCTAAAAAAAGAGGTAGCTGTTTTCTAACTTATTTTTCTATTTGTTGCTTATTCTTACCATCTGTTGCACTTTTTATTGTCTGCTGCCAACTTTTTTAATATATTTTATCACTATAAACAAACTGCGCTGTTGTACTGCAACTGTCTGCCTTACTGGGCCTGTTAAATCATTTTAGTTACTGTTTTTCACTGTTTGTAAGGCTTTTTTTAGCCCAATTTCCTGTTTGAAATATATTAACTGGAACTTTTCTCTATTTGTTAAGCAACTGTTTGTTCTGGTTTTCCTGCCAAGAAATGATCATACAATTGATTTGTTTGTAGTTAAAAGCATTCTTTAGACACTCCGTGCTCTTTTTTAACTTTTATTTAGTGTCTCATGGCTGTTTTTCTGCTGTGGTAAACATTTCTGCAGTGTTTTCTGGCTAAAATTATGTATTTAGTAGCTGTAGCATAGTCCAGATTTGGGGTTGCTGTTTCTGAGCCTGGTTGTTTGTTTGTAGTGGTTGTTTGCTCTGAGTGCATGTTCCAGGCCATCTTGGATTACAAAGGGCCCTTCTGTACTCCAGTGAGAGGATTGTGCTGATTGGTCCCTGGCTGGTAAAGGTTAGCTGGTTTAGGGCTTGAAGTAAGCACCTCATTGGTTCTTTTGTGCTTTTCTTAAAGTTGTTTTATGTTTTAACCTTCTGATATTTAATCCCCACCTTTTAGTGGATTTCTGCTTGGTCATACTGAGCTGAATGGAAGAGGGGCACAGCCACAACTCTGTGCTGAGATTTTAGACGACTACAGGCTTCTGGGTTTCCTAAAACACATAAGTTGCCTGTTTTCTTGCTTATTCTTCTATTTATTGCTTATTCTTACCATTTATTGCACTTTTTATTGTCTGCTACCAACTTTTTTACTGTATTTTATTGATTAATATAAACAGACTGCACTGTTGTACTGAAACTGTCTGCCTTACTGGAACTGTTAAATAATTTTAATTACTGTTTTCACTGTTTATAAAGCTTTTTTAGCCATTTTCACAGTTTGAATGGTATTAACTGGAAATGTTTTCCATTTGTTAAGCATTTGATTGCTCTGATTTTCCTGCCAAAAATGTATCATACAACTGATTTGTTTGTAGTTAAAAGCATTATTTATAGTCTCTTGGCTCTTTTTTTTAAGCTTTTATTTAGTGTCTCACTGCTATTTTTCTGCTGTGGTAAATATTTCTGTAGTGTTTTCTGCTTAAAGTAATGTAGCTAGTAGTTGTAGCATAGCCCATACTCAGGGTTGCTGTTTCTGGGCCTGGTTGTTTCTTTTTAGTGGCTATTTGTTCTAAGTGCATTTTCCAGGCCATCTTGGATTAGAAAGGGCCTTCTGTTCCCTGGTGAGAGGATTGTGCTGATTGGTCCCTGGCTCGTATAGGTTGGCTGGTCTAGGGCTTGGAGTAAGCACCTCATTGTTTTTTTCTAAACTTTTTTTAAAGTTGTTTTAGGTTTTAACCTTGTGGTATTTAATCCCCAAACCTTGAGCGGGTTTCTACTTGTTTGCTCATTGTCCAGCACCATGGACTGCCATACCATTGTATGCCACAGCCAGACAGATAATTTTGACAATTTTTTCATTAGATACAGCTGTATCTCAACAGTGTAGTTTCTCATCTTTAGCATAATTTCTGGGCAAAATGGCTAGATTTCTGTGTTACTATAATCTTCTATTTAAACCCCACGTTTGATCTGGTTTGGGTTTGTTTGTGAATCACACACCACAGTTGCACTGTTCTTAACCCATTGCGAGGTATTCCTACAAATTTTCCCTTAGTAGCAATTGTGTGATCACCTAGTAGTACTCCTCTTGGGCTTCCACCCTCTACCCCTTTATCTCTCTTCCCTCAGATTCTGACTAATATGGATAGACAATTCCCTAATGTTTCTCCTGCCTGTCTGGTTGATATGGGCATCCTAGCAGTATAGAAACTTCCTCATGTACACAGACAACCCTCTACTGCTACCACCTAGGAACACAATTTGTGAGAGATGCAATTACATTAAGAACCTAGAGTATATGCTCTCTCCCTCACAAGGCAGTATATCTGGCACTGAGAAGCTTGTCAACACAAACACCACACCTCAAACACCACTCACACCTATACAACACACACACACACACACACACACACACACACACACACACATGCAGAGATCCTCAACAAAAACATACCCAAGCAAAAGAGACTTCTGAGACAAAAACACACGTGAACTCCACTGCCCACCACACAACATATAGTCCACACACCTGTGTCTCATAGCCACTAAGGCCTAAACATAAACCCAATATATGTAGTCATAGGAGACTCCACTGTCAGAGACACAGATGTGCCCCTCACCAGGCTGGATAAAGAGAAAGTAACAGTTGTTTGTCAGGTGCCAGAATCTGCTATATCACCCATGCACTCAAGTTTCTCAACAACAAGTACTGTTATGACTCTGTCATAGTCCATGTTTGTGTGAATGACTTGAGACATACCTCCGTGGACTATATGAAGAGAGACATACCTCCGTGGACTATATGAAGAGAGACATGATCAAGCTCATTGAATATGTGTCCAAGGTAGATATGTTCCTAGCCTTAAGCAGCATTCTGCCGGCACCCAGAATGATGCCTCAATACAAACAGAAAACGACTGACTTTAACAATTAGCTTAGTTTCTGGTGTCATTCCAAGAGGATCCAGTACCTAACAGCCTGGGAAGACATGAGCGACAGACTATGATGCTTTGCCAGAGATGGCCTGCATCTGTCTTCCTTGGGCTTCAGACTTCTGGCAAAGGCTTTTGCCTCCCCCATAGTGCCTTTTTAGCCTTTTTAAGCTACGAAGAGCACACCAGCCATACCAGGTTACTCTTCCTATCATCCATTCAGACGCCAAACCATGGGCAGCAAAGCAAAAGGAGGTGGAGTTGCCATATATGTTAAAGACATATACACCTCCAGATGGTCAAACAGTATGATGCACAGGCGACACTCCTGGTGCATCTTACCATTGACAATATCTCTATTCAAATTATAGCTAGCTACAGGCCCCCAACTTTGACTCAAGATGCCCACTCCACCTATCTGGACCTCTTTGAATCTATTAAGATTCAACCCTTTACCCTGATCCTGGACGACTTTAACTATCCAACCATAGATTGGAAGAACTACTTATGCCAAAGAACAAATGCCCAGAGATTCCTTGGACCTGATGGACAACACCCCCACAAGAGGTGATAATTTCTTGGACTTGGTATTAATCAACATGAGTAACCACTGCAGCATCCCTAAAGTGTCATCCTCCCTGGTAAGATCTGACAACAAAGCAGTCACTTTCGAAGTCATCATCTTCCCCAACCCCACCCCAGTTAGGGTCAGACAAAAAACTTCACCAAAGATGATTACAACCTCCTGAGGGAAGGTATAAACAGTTTTGCAGCCCCCTCTCCCTCCATAGGAACTAGCACATATGTCCAAACCTACACCAAAGCACTATATGAGCATTTATATAACTGCATGGAATCAGAAATATTAAACAGAACAAAAGCATCCTCCTCAAGGAAGAGTAAACTTGTCTGGTAGACATCTGCAATAAATAAACACTATAATAAAAGGAAAAAAATTACTGTCCAGGACTAGGAAGGAGCAGATGCCTAATTGGAAGCAGTTTCTCCTTAGCCTGAACAAACAAGTAAGAGCACTAGTGAAATCCTCCAAAGCAAACTTCAAGTCCAAACTGGCCACATCTACTAAAGACAGTCATAAGGTCTTCTTCATATATGTCCACAATCTCAAAGCAAGCACTCAGATCTGCTCAGAACTGGTGGGCAAGGATACTGCATACACAAGTGCCGTATATATAGCCAACCTTCAGTGAAAACTTCAGCCCTCTGCCCCCCATCTGTAAATCAGGGCATCCCCAGCACCTGATCCCCCTCCCCTTATCTCTAGATAGGAAGTGATCACTGTCCTCTCAAAGGCAAAAAAATACAGCCTCTATGGGACCTGATAACATCCCAGACTGCATCCTACTTGAACTCAGGTAGGAACTTGCAGCACCATTAGGTACCCTGTTCAGCCAAAGCCTGAGTACCGGCTTTTTCCTAGGCATGTGGAGGACAGCCACTGTCATTCCTTTACACAAAGGTGGAGCATCCACAGATCCAGGAAATTATAGACCCATCAGCCTAACTAGCCTGATCTGCAAGGCCATGGAAAGGATTATCATGGACCTCATTAACAAGGACATTGGCAACCTCCTAACACTCGATCCCACATAGTTTGTTTTCATCAAGGGGAGGTCATGCCTGTTAAATTTGGTTGACTTCTTTAAGACAGTCAACAAAGCCATGTACGAGGGGAAGATGGTGTACATTGCCTACCTTGACCTCGTCAAAGCCTTCAATACTATTCCCCACTCGGGTATAACAGATAAACTCTCTCAACTAGGCATCAATCTGTATGTTACCAGATGGGTAGCAAACTGACTCACTGATAGAACCCACCTAGTCAAAATAGGAGAAGCCACAGCAAGCAGTAGACCTGTAACAAGCAGTGTACCCCAGGGATCGGTCTTGGGGCCTCTGTTGTTGGGGATATACTTTTCTGAGGTGCAGACCAAAACCAGTGGGCTATGGCTGACAAAATTTGCAAATGATTCCAAGCTGGACGCTGTCATCAGTTCCCCTATTGATGCAGACATCCTCCAAGAGGGTCTCACCCAAACTAATGACTGAAGCCAGAAACATAGCCTCAAACTGAATGACAAATATGCATCATTATCCCCTTTGGGGAAAGTGATGTCCTCATAAATTATCATATTAATAACATCACAATCAGTCTTGAGGGACTTGGGCACCAAGGTTGATAGCAAACTGATTTTTGACCACCATATTGTTTCCGTTGTACAGAAGGCTTTCTACATGGCCCACATCATAAGTAAGGGAATCTCATATAGAGAGAAGGAGGTCATAACATCCCTGTATTCTTCTCTTATATGACCTATTATTGAGTACAATGCCCCTTTTGGCATGTACTTTATCAAGCACATGCAGCAGCTGGAGAGATCGCAGAGGTTCCTCACCAGGAGAATCCAGGGCCTCAAAACTCTACCCTACACAGATAGGCTAAAAGCCCTGTCCCTCTACTCAGTCTCATACAGACTCCTCAGAGGTGATGCCTGTCTGGCATACAAAGCAATTTCAGACCCCAACTTGATGGGACTAGTGCATATCCGTAAGTCAAGCTCCACTCGAGTAACCCATAAGCATGACCTCAGCCTGGTCTGTGACATCAATAATACTTGCTGGGGGAACAGATTTGTGTCGCAGAGACTCCTCCTTCTGTGGAATGGACTCCCTCTCCATGTCAAGCGGAGTACCTCATTAACCTTTTTTAAGCTCAACCTGGATAACTGGATAGGAAACTGGAAATACACCACCGGGATTCCACGTGTGTCCCTGCTGGACAGGGCCATTGGGTGCTGACTTGTCAGAACATGGGCTAAATTCTTAGCTAGACTTGTAAAGGCCTCAAGGCCAATAGCCTAATAAATTCCTATGATACTATGATCCTATGTATAACTTTCATTCACCAGTGCCACAGATATCAGTACTGGCATAAATCAGAGTTATTTGTGTTACTATGCAATATTATGTGTCAGGTCTCAACTTATAAAGGTGAATAAGTGAATACTCATGTTAAGTGTCTCTGTTCTCACATTGATAGAAGTTTCAATGGGTTCATTTCATGCCCACAACATGGTTGTGATCAGAAAGAACATTTCATTTATATATTTCTGTCCAGCAGAATCGCTGCAGCAATACATAGTCCTTATACGTAAAATCATCATTATAAGGCAGCTGTTTAATCTTAGCCTCACCACAGGATATGTGCCCAAGGAGTGGCGTACGGCAACTGTGGTCCCACTCCACAAAGGCGGTGCCTGTACGGACCCTGGTAATTACCGCCCCATAAGCTTAACAAGCCTGGTCTGCAAAGCTATGGAGAGGATCATAATGGAACTCATAAACAAGGACATAGGGGACTTGCAGACCTTGGACCCAACCCAGTTTGGCTTTGTCAAGGGCAGATCTTGCCTTTTGAACTTGGTCGACTTCTTCGAAACAGTCACCAAGGCCATTAATGAGGGAAAGGCAGTCCATACAGCCTACCTTGACCTTGCAAAAGCTTTCGACACAATACCCCACTCGGGTATTATAGAGAAACTTACCAGCTTAAATGTAAACCCATATGTCACAAGATGGGTTGCAAACTGGCTAAAGGACAGAACCCACAGGGTTAGAGTTGCTGGAGCCATGTCAGACTCCAAGCCGGTTACAAGTGGAGTCCCACAGGGCTCAGTCCTTGGCCCCCTATTGTTCGGCATCTACTTCTCAGAAGTACAGGCAAATATAGGAGGACTATGGCTGACAAAGTTTGCGGATGACTGCAAACTGGGTGCCATAGTGGATAGTGCATCGGACGCAGACATCCTTCAGAGGGGTCTCACGGAAACTGATAGCTGGTGCCAGAGCCATGGCCTGAAGTTAAACGCAAAAAAGTGTATAGTCATACCCTTCGGGAAAAACAAGGTAACCCCAAGCTACCATATAGGTGGCAACCCACTAAGCACAGAAGAGGTTATGAGGGACCTGGGGACCCAGGTTGACAGTGGCCTCTCGTTTGACACTCACGTTGCTAAAGTGGTTCGAAAGACCTTCTACATTGCCCACCTGATCATGAAGGGATTTACATCCAGATCAAGTGAGGTCATTGTTCCCCTGTACTCTTCACTTATCAGACCAATGATCGAGTACAATGCCCCATTCGGGATGTATCTCACCCGACACCTGCAGCAATTGGAGAGACCCCAAAAGTTCCTCACCAAAAGGATAAAGGGACTCCAAAACCTGTCATATGCTGCCAGACTGAAGAAACTCCAACTCTATTCAGTTGCATACCGTCTGCTCAGAGGTGACCTGTGCCTGACATACAAGGCCATGACCAACCCGGAATTAATGGACATGCTCCACCTCAAAAAAACAAATCCACCAAAACCACTAGAGCAAGAGACTTAAACCTTAGCATGGATATAAATAGGACGTGCTGGAGGGATAGATTTATCACCCAAAATCCTGGTCCATGTGAGGCAGAGCACCTCGCTGGCTCTGTTCAAGAGAAATCTTGACCGGTGGATGGGAGATCGTAGGTTTACCCCGGGAATCATCTCTGTGTCACTACTGGACAGAGGCAAAACAAACTAATGGGCACAGTATTTCTAACATAAGGGGTGGCGTAAGCCACATAACTTTGGGCTAGGCTTATAAATGCCCTAGGGCAGTTAGCCTAGTATAAACCTATGAACCTATGAACCTATTATTAGTTTGCTGGACATTTCACAGTATACAATAGAATCAGCTATCCTTTGCCTGTCACATGTGATTAAAATCTATTCTGAGCAGTTTGTTTACGTTTCTTTTGTATGTTTAAAAATCCAAATGCATTTCTGATCACAGGCACACACTGACACACTGGTATGTGTAAAAAGCACCAGACACTAATCTCATATATATATATATATATATGTATATATATATATATATATATATATATATATATATATATATATATATATATATATATATATATATATATATATATATATATATATATATATATATATATATATAGTTTCACTTCAGAGTCCTGAAATATCACAATCCTGAATTTCAGAAAACTTCATAATCTGGAAACCCAATATCCTGAAAACTCAAAATCCTAAATACCAAAAGACTGAAAACACACAGTATACATATACTGACTATAGAGAACACAAACCATATTACATTCCATCAAATATAAGCAAGGGGGCAAGCCCCCTGCACCCTCACACTCCCTGCTATTTAAATATATCATCTCCCAGATTGCACTTCACTACACTATCATGAGTTATGTTGCAGTACAGCAAGTTAAAAGGGAATGTTACTAAGATTACAACAGGCAGTCATGAACACGTGATGGTATGTTTGCCCTTTTTTTCTGTGGAGTGCAATCGTGGAGTTTATATATTTAATTAGCAGGAGGTGTGGGAGGTGCAACCCCCCCTCATTGGGGGGGGGGTGCAGGGGGCTTGCCCCCTGCCCATACTTGGTGAAAAGTGCTATTCTTTATCTTGTATGTGTCTCTGTGTCCTTGTAGTGAAATATTGTCATTCTTTGTGCCTTGTATATTTTCAGTATTTTGTGATTCAGGATTTTGTGTTTTCAGGATTTTGAATTTTTCAGAATTTTGGGTTCCGGATTATGAAGTTCAGGATTGTGACATTTCAGGATTCTGAAGTGAAACCGTATATATACATATATACATATATACATATATAGATAGGTATCATCCATGATTATTTAATATTTTGCTATTTTATGAAGCAGCATAGTAACCTGTGACGACCCACTGACAAGATCCTTTGGCCCCCACAGTCAGCAGCAGCAACACCTCCACCAGCAGAAACATCCAGCACATCTGGGTCCAAGGCTGTTACAGCTGCCAGCATGCTTGCTGTCTTAACTCTGTCATCTGCATAAAATAGCTCTCCACCAGAGCATGGTACAGTGGTACCTGCTGATGATATCTTGACTTGTGCAGTTTGGGGTATCATGTTACTTTACTGTAATTCACATACCATGTCTGAATTTTATATAGTGTATGTTCAAGTACTTCAGATTTTTATATGTATTTATGTGTCATACTTACTTTTCCATTGTGTTCTGCATCCTTGATATGTTCTCCAGCTCCCTTTGTGGTCTTGAGGCATTCTCTGTTAATTCTGTTGTCCTACCACCACCTCTGCATTCAACCCTTAGCTATCATACATAGCCTTACCTTGTTCCTTAGGATATGTTTCTGCATGCATTTTGCCTTGAGTTGCAACCAGCATCTTGGTATTATCATCTGTGCACTATGGTTCAAGACGACTAACCTAGAAGCTTATGTCCAGTCACTGTTTACCATTTTCAGTCATACTGCAAGTTGGTCTGACTCAATCTTCCCACAGCTCCCTATTACAGCCAGATTAAAGAGATACTTGTCATGCACACTTACCTGGTGGCATGCATTCATAATGAACCTCAGGGCTTGCTGTGCACACATACTCTGCACAATGTTGAACTAAACCTCAAATGCCTGTCATTATTTAGTGAACTCAGACCTCATTGATTTGCCAAAAAAATCCAGAAAGTCACAAATTTTATGAGGAGCAGACAAAAAATCTTGACATTCTATGAAAATCTGGACAGTTGATAGGTATAGTTGTGTTTCTAAATTCCTGGGATAATGTTGCATTTTAATTGTTCATGGTTCACTTTTATCAGCATGCAAAGCATGCACAATTATTTTGTTTTTCTGCAAATATATCTAGCATCATACACAAAAAGCACTAGCTTTTTTGGAATATAAATAATCTGCAGTATCTTAAACACTACAATTTCTGGAAGGTTAAAGCAGTCAGCATTTAAATGTTACAGTATATTTTCTTTTGGTGATGTTAATGACTGTGTAAATCATACAATCTTTGAAGTAGTCTAGTTGCAAATTCAGTTTTGAGCAGCTTCAAAGAGAAGAACCATCTACAGATCCATAGCATTTTTACTTCATGCTAATTGTAGGATGTGGCTTCTCTGTGCCAGATTTCTCTAAGGCTGTAATTAAGAAAAATCAGCATAAATAACAGACTCCAGACTGGTTGCATCTGCTGTGATATTTTTGTTTTAGTTTGCTAAGAGTAGTTTAACTATTGTTCATTCTCATTTTAAAATTAAGCTTTTCTAAGGTTCAAGTGTAGTAAAAACTCTCAACTAGTAACTGTGCAATCAGCAGTGTTAAACTCAATCAAGACATTCCAGAACTGGTAAAAAATACTCAAGAACCACTTGTAAACTGATATTAAAATTCAGAACAAAATGCTGCAGAAGACAGCTTTAGTGTTTATATTTCATTGAATAACTGACATGAATATTCAACTGTAACCAGGGCTAGTTTTTTTTCTATGAATTTAGTGATATTTTTATTTTTATTTAGTTCTTTGAAGGCTGTCATTCTATATAATATTAGACACAATGTTTGTGGAAAAAATAAAGCAAATACTTTGAGGAAAGGGTAATTACAAATTGGATTATACACATATAACAAAAGTATATACATATGTGCTTGTGCACACACAAGCATACACATACACACACTCATACATGTACACATATAAAGAAAACAAAAATATAATTGATAACAGAGAATATTTTATGTTTTTATCCAAAAGACACAGTTGGATAGATGCTTTCAAATGACATCCATTCTTAAGAATGAGTTCAAAAGTTAACACTTCTTAAAATTTTTAAAATGCATTTTAAATTAAAAAATCTAACTACACACACAAAAAGAAATTTCAATATAATGTTTCAATAAATGGGCTAGACATCCAAAAATACTTTTTCAGTAGATGTAAACTGCTTAATCCAAGTGTAGCCAGTGAATGTATAGAGCATCTTAGTAGTGACAGAAAACAAGAAATTGCGCAAAGAGAAAAGAAGGTGTTGTCTCTTATTGTGTGTCATGGGATTCAACTGGGCTGCACATAACCTAGGCTGGCATGCTATATGTGAAGAAGGGGGAAAAATGCAGGAGTAAGTTATAGCAGCAGTAACTCACACTGGTTACAAGGGATCACAGCAAAAGAAATTTGTATAGGTAAATTTCTGGGATCGTCTTAATAGGTTGATGTGCATACTGAAATGTTCATAAAAGTTCTGCGGTCTGTTAAGGGGTATTGTAAAGGCCTATGTTTAAAACAGTGAAAGAAAACCTGATACTTTTAATTCCAAATGAAAAGCTATACATTCTATAGTTAAAGAAAAAGAAAGTGATTGTCCTGCTGCTGAATAGATTTATGGAGTGTATTGCTTCTAAGTGCAAAAGAGGAATAGAATTAAATTTGCTGTTTATTTTAAGAATAAAAAAGAAAATAGAACTGTGGACCTCACGCATTTCTGTTACTTTGCAAAAAAAGCTCTTTATGTTTGGAAACTAGATGAACCCTTTGCTCAGAGGAAATTACTTTATGAAAAATGAGGATTGTATGTAAATCAAAAGCTTAGTGCCATCCAATTCAGATTACCTTTGAGCTATATATATATATATATATATATATATATATATATATATATATATATATATATATAGGGTCTATGTTAAATCACCGAACGCTTTAAAAAAGCGAATGCTGATTTATCTACCCTCTTTCAGTGAAAGAGTGAAAGCAGAAAATCTCAAACACTCAAAACAGCGATTTTTTTCCAAGGGAAAAAAAAAATCACTGTTCCACAAAAAACAAAAAAACAAAAAAAAAAACATTAAATAAAGTGGGAGGCTTTGCTCCCCACAGCCCCAGATGTGGGGCACTCCCCTATTTAAATATACCAACTCCGAGATCGCACCAGAGTGGAGGAAATGGCAAAGTCCCAAAAACGGCCCAGTAATTTTTTCCCCTGGGAAAAAAAATCGCTGTTCCCAAAGTTTGGGATTTTCAGCTTTTACTGAAAGAGGGTCGATAAATCAGCATTCGCTTTTTTAAGTGTTTGCTGATTTACCATAGACCCTATATATATATATATATATATATATATATATGGGTTACCTTCATTTGATCGACAGACCATTTGACTGAAACCCATTTGATCGACAGACCATTTGACATAACCAGTAATTCAGTATACATCAAGACAAATAACAGTGATTGGTCCCCCTCCCCAATGTTGTGCGACCCTGGAGTTGGTATATTTAGTCAAAGGGGTATGCGGGGCGCAGCCCCCCACATTGGAGGGTCTGGGAGGCGAAGATCACCACCTATATTCATTCAAAATCTGTACTTTCTGTGTTATTTTCTGCTTTTGATAGAAACTAGGTGGGGGGCTTCGCGCCTCCCACACCCCCCTAACTATATATACCTACTCCAGGGTCGCATGACATTGGGGAGGGGGACCAATCGCTGTTATTTGTCTTGAAGTGTACTGAATTACTGGTTGCCAGTCAAATGAACTTTAGATCAAATAGGTTTCAGTCAAATGGTCTGTCGATCAAATGAAGGCAACCCATATATATATATATATATATATATATTTGTACTGTGCTGGTGGTGCTGCAGTAGCATTGTTGCCTCACAGTAAGACGTTGTCCTGTTCAATTCTCTGCTAGAGCATCTTCTGTGTGGAGACATGCGTGAATGGGCATTCCTTCGTTGAATGTTGTGCATCAGGGCCAGCAACTCGGCACGTAAAAATCTACTGCCAATCATTAGCGGACCGGAGTTCCACTGTGGCGACCCCTAACCGGGAAAAGCCGAAAGACACACCAAAAAAAAAAATATATATATATATATATATATATATATATATATATATATATACATATATATACACACACACACACACACACACACACACACACACACACACACACACACATATATATATATGTGTGTGTGTGTGTGTGTGTGTGTGTGTATTTATATGTATATGTGTACACCTACAGACATACGCATATATACAGTGACATTTTCTTTCCTCAGTGGTTACTTTCATCGATTTTTTATAATTTCCAGTTTTCCTTTACATTGTATCCCTCGTTAAGCTGTTCAATTTAAGCTATAGCTGACTGATGGTTTAAAGGTTACCCCACAATTTTTGGCCATTTTGCTTTGGCCAAGAGTTATATATTATAAATAATTATGCGGTGTAGGATGCTAATCCAAGTAGTCAAAGAGAGGCAGGCTAGCATGTACGGTAGGTGCGCGGGCCAGGCAAGCTATAGCAAACATCAAAAAAAGCCAGCACCTTGGGAGCATGAAGATTTGTACCAAGAAACAGACCGGTTCCAGTTTGTAGCTTTCATCAGTGGTACATTACAAAAAACAGTGATAACCCTGCAATAAATACTTAACCTCATTAAGTGCCCATGACATCATTTCCTGTCCAAGACAAAACTGGTCTAATACCAGATAATAAACACAAGAGAGCAATACAGAAGACAATAAAAATCCATACAGATTAGCTGTTTTGCTCTCTTTTTATGTTTTTTTTCTTTAATGTTTTTGTTTTCTGTTTTTGTTTTTCAAACTGTTGTACTCTTGGTGTCCACCCAAGAGTACTGAATAATTACAAATGGTATCCAACCCATGAAAAGAAAGGAAAGCATTACAATTTATCACTTAATCCAGGTGGGAATAAACCCCCTTGTTTTACAATCCATTTCCTTTCCTTCATGTTTAATATACTGTGCCACCCTGTTTTGAAAGATCTATTGCCTGATATTTTATTAATAACTGTGAAGGTAAATTTTGCTGTATGATGAATCAGTGAATGTCTGTAAAGAGCATTGGTGGCTCTGGCATTCCTAATATCACCTAAATGATCTGACATCTGGAATCTAAATTGTCTGGATGTTTGGCCCATGTAGAAAGCTTGACAGGTGCAAGTGGCTAAATATATAACCCAATATGTTCCGCAACTGGCGAAGCAGTTAATGTTGTAGAACTGTCCAGTATTTTTACTGGTAAAGGATTTAGTTTTGAAAACATGTTTACAGAAGGTGCAATGACTGCATGGGTAAGAACCAACCAATCTCTCCCCTGTTAATGTGGTTTGATGATAAACGGCATTCTGTTGCATGATTTCTTTGTAATGAGAGAAATGGGAACCCAAAGTTTTGCCCCATCTGTAGGAAAATAGGCATTTGTCCCCCAAAAGGTCATCCAGTTGTTCATTGGTCTTCAAAATATTCCAATGTTTGTCAATAACATCAGTAAGATATGCTGTGTTTCTACCAAATGTAGTGACCATTCTCAAGATGTCCTTATTGTCCTACCTGGGTTGATATTTGTATTCTAATAAGGAATCCCTTGATTGGTTTTTAGCCCATTGCATGGCCGAGTTAACATTCTGTGTAACATATCCCCCCTAGCTAAAAATCT
This sequence comes from Protopterus annectens, assembly GCF_019279795.1. NCBI lineage: Eukaryota > Metazoa > Chordata > Ceratodontiformes > Protopteridae > Protopterus > Protopterus annectens. The sequence goes on from NC_056745.1 coordinate 1,005,123,231, forward strand.
GTTAGCTAAATCCTGATGGGATTGTGTCAGATCCTGCTGTGAAGAGCAAATTCTCTTCAAACACAAAAACTGGGATTTAGGAATTTTATTAATGGTATGTTTGGGGTAGAGACTAGAGGCATGTAGCAGGCTGTTGTATTGTGGATATTTTTGATAAACTGTAGTTCATAATGTGTTATCTGGTTGACGCTGTAAATTAACATCCATAAAATGAATCTCATTTTTGTGATAACTCACTGCAAATTCTGCCCCCTATTTGTTTCCATTGAGGTATTCAATGAATTCCTCCAAATAATCACTGCCTCCTTTCCATACAAGTCAACAGTTGTCCAAAAATCATCTCCATATGTCTATTTCTGGCAAATACAAATTATGTAATTCATTGTATATAATGTGCTCCTCCACATATCCCATATATAAATCAGCATATATTGGGGCAAAAGATGCTCCCATTGCTATGCCTTGTATGTGCCAGTAACACTCATGTTGAAAATAGACAACGTTTTTGGTAAGGACATGCTCGGCCATGCAAATGAGCAATGTGTTGAAACCTGGACTATAGATATTGATCTTATTTAGCTAAAATTCTAATGTTGTTAGTCCAGCCCAGTGTGGAATGCTGGTATAAATTGATTTAACATCTACGGTACACATCAGCCAATGAGGTTCCAATTCAGACTCAGCTACAATTTGTAAAAATTTGGTTGTGTCCTTTAATCTAGCTCTGACATATGGCAATAGCGGTTGCAAATATTCTGTCAAAAATGCTGACAATGGCTCCGTAAGGGAGCCTATGCCCGAAACAATAGGCCTGCCTGGTGGTGTATTCATAGATTTGTGAATTTTAGGTAATAGATAAAGATATTGTTTGCCTGAATCTTTGACAATTAATTGTTGTCTAGTTTTGTCACTGATAATTCCCTGATCAACAGCTTCCTGCAAAAAATGATCAATCTCTTTTTTGAAGTTAAGAGTGGGGTCAGTTGGCATGTTCATATAATACTGAGGGTTAGACAATTGTCTACTTCCCTCGGCCCAGTAATAACTGGAGTCCATGACCACCAGCACCCCACCCTTATCTGCTGGTAGGATGGAAATGTCAGCATTTGCCCTAAGATCAGTAAGAGCTTTTTGTTCCGCCATTGTTAAATTATGTCTGACGGTATGTGAGGAGTCTAAATGGTAATGCAAATCTTTGATGATTGCCTGTTGGAAGATGGCAACATGTTTGTCCATGGGTGGACTGAAATTAGATTTGTAGAAGGCAGATCTCTGAGAATGGTCCTGTTGGCCGAAAAACAATTTCAGATTAACCTTTCTGCAAAAAGATAGTATGTGAGAGACAAAAATGCTTTTATCCACAAAAAAACCTGGGATAAAACCAAGACCTTTATTCAGCAATGATTCCTCTTCAGATGATAAAACATATTTTGAAATATTATGCACATTTGAGCATTCAACATTTATTTCACTATTGATTGGAAAAGATCATCTATGGTTTTTACTCCTGTGTTTGCATCCCCCCGTGCCTCCTACCCCTAAAGGGTATTCTGAACCCTGGCCCCTCTTGGAATCAGGAGAATCACTAATGTATGTGGATTCTGTGTCAGTAGTGGAGGATTCCTCCCCCGAGGTTGTAGTATGTGGTCTACTTTTTTTCCAATATGGATCTTGGTGTTTATTTGCATATCTGAGTGGCATTTTTTGTTCGATCCACAAACCTGACACTTCTCTGTGACTCAAACAGCCTACCCCTCTCATAATCCTCCATGTCTCTAGAAAACGTATGCAACTTTTTGTCTTTCAAATGATTTTCAAAGGTAGTCAGTTCCTTTGAGAGTCTGCTAAGATTGTCCTTAAGGTTTGTTTGTTCTTCATATCTTTTCAATTCCTCACATATTTTTTGAACATCACAAATGTTGACCTCAATTGTTCTTGCATAATAAAACACTAATATGTTAACAAAGGACATGGACACCTGTTGCTGTGCCATGTTCCAATCCCTTAATAATATGTCATCAGGCTTGCTGACTAATGGCTGTAATTTAGTCCTTAAACCCCTCGGGGTGATATTTTGATTTTGATATGCTTTCAAAAGCTTTAAGTGCCAAATGTTGGTACGTAAAGTTTTGACCTTCTTGCCAAGCTGTGTAAATAGCAAATTACAACCATCAACTGGATCAATCTGGCTATTCTCCTTTGAGCCCTCATCCATAGGTTTAATTCCAAATACATGAATATCATCCTTATCTGTACAAAGGCCCTGAAGCAGCTTGTTAAGATCAATAACCATAAGTTGCTAATTTGCTTCAATCACCCTGAAAACACTGTGTGTGAGTCAACTGTGGTGTAGTAATACCAAAATAGAAGCTACATGACGTATCTTGAGCAGACTATCAAGGAGGCTGGGAAATGATCCCCTTATACTTAAACCTGATTATCTGATACAATAAACTGTTATATTAACCCCATTTGAGTCAGAAAGGAATGTAAAAATTGGCTAATAGGATAAAAAAGGGCTAAAAAATAATTACCCTAATTTACCCAAAAGGGCACATGAAAAATCCACACAGAATTTGCAAGTAAGCAATCCAAAACCAAAAGAATATATTATAAGATTCACCAGTTAAATGTGGTTGTAAATGCCAACCACTGGGAGGGATAAACATACACATGTTCTTAGGCAAAACGATATAATGACTGTTGACTAATCTGTCCCCCAATAATGAAAAATTTTTCTCACAAGGAACCTTCTAACTACATATGAGTACACATTTCTCTGTTATCAAATATGTGATGACCAATATTAACGATGCCCTGTCACCAAACAGAGTCATTACCCTAAAGATAAATGAACCACCCATTAACTGAGTGTCATCCTGTTATCCACTTGTGATGAAGTGTGTGGAGGTCTGGCCCTCTGTGTAATAAACTCCAATATGTTGTGGAAAGCTCACAATCCCCTAAATAGCAATGTCCAAACTAATAAGCTGGATAAATAGATGCTATATTAAAAAAAGTGATCATTTTGTAATGGTTTCCCGAATTAAATTCTCCTAGTCCTGAGTCGGTCAAGAATGATTAGAAAACCCCAATTTGCAGTTTCCCCTAACAATATAATCTATCTTAGAATGTGTAGATCCAACGGATAGTAACTGGCACCCAGTCACAACCATATAGGCTCATTCTTAACATAAAAAACAAAATGGTAAACCAGGAAAAGATGAGCCATCATGTAAAAATCATACACTGAATCTGTGTGTAAATAACAGAAAAATGCCTGTAATGATTGTGAACCACTACATAGAAAAATCAGTCCGTAGGCCCATAAGAAATGACTGGTACCAACCCAGCTACAAAAGGAGAAAAAATGGTTCAAAATGTTCCGTTAGACTTCTATTTGGCCATCCGACCAAAAAATAATGCTTTCTCCAGCAATAGGCTGACTGATTAATGTAAAGCTTTGTGTGAAGTAAAAACAGACGCTGATTCTCTCCACCTCAAAATGGGGTAAATACTCGTTATTTGCTTAATGACAAGGGCATCATCTGTCTGAATGGTACAAATATAACTAAATAGAATGAATATATACATAAATGTAAACCATTTCTGAAACTCTGCCAAAGTAATTATAGTCCCGGACCAAAAATATATAATCAGCGTATCTACAAACATGCACCAAAATGAGTTCTTATAGTTCATGAAGTCTGCCTTGATGAATTAGGAACCAGTCCTCTATTGAGTATTTGTTCTCCCCATTCGCACATAATCCTTCGCTAGTGCAGTCCTCATCGATCGTAATCTATTCAAGTATGGTCCATGAGCCCAAATCAATACAGTCAATGTCAGAACATATGTCCAAATAATCCCCGATCTCACAAACATTGGTTAATGCACCAAACCATGCCCAATCTGAGAGCGGCCCTTGTTGGGATTTCAAAAGCCCCTACAAATATCGGCCAAGAAAAAGGGAATGCCACTAAAACCAAAAGAAATATAGTCACGAGCAAAATTAGGCCAAAAGCAATGCTAAAGCCTCAGTGAAGAAAAACAGAATTAGGTGAATCAAAAAAACACAGACCTGAAAAATGTAGTCGATTAAATCACCCTCTGTAGTTAAAACAACAGAAGCATTCCAAACAAAATGTTAGTTCAGCAAGACTTTGCATGTAAAGGACCCAACGACCATACTGAATGCTTGTATACTACAAAACGCTGATACACAAGGTAGATGAGTCATCCCCTTCCAATGCTGCAAAAGTAAATCCTGTCAATGCAAAAGAAAAGGCAATCAACCCCATTGAATATAGGACAATCCTTAGCTAGACCAAGCCAACCATATAGAAGGCCGCGCACATATAAATGAACAGGATGATGAAAAGAACAGGTTGCAAACCACACAGTGAGGAAACCTCCTCTACTGACATCGAATGCCAAAAAATTGCTCCTGCTTCAGTACTCCTCACACCAACAGCCAGCAAGATACATATAGTCAAAGAGAGGCAGGCTAGCAAGTGTAGGTGCGCGGGCTAGACAAACTATAGCAAACATCAAAAAAAGAGCCAGCACCTTGGGAGCATGAAAGTTTGTTCCAAGAACCAGCCTGTAGCTTTCATCAGTGGTACATTACAAAAAACTGATAATGCCCATGACATAATTTCTTGTCCAAGACAAAACTGGTCTAATACCAGATAATAAACACAAAAAAGCAATACAGAACACAATAAAAATTCATACAGATTAGCTGTTTTGCTCTCTTTTTATGTTTTTTTCCTTAATGTTTTTGTTTTCTGTTTTTGTTTTTCAAACTGTTGTACTCTTGGTGCCCACCCAAGAGTACTGAATAATTACCAATGGTATCCAACCCATGAAAAGAAAGGAAAGCACTACAATTTATCACTTAATCCAGGTGGGAATAAACCCCCTAGTTTTACAATCCATTTCCTTTGCTTCATGTTTAATATACTGTGCCACCCTGTTTTGAAAAATTTATTGCCTGATATTTTATCAATAATTGTGAAGGTAAATTTCGCTGTACGATGAATCAGTGAATGTCTGTAAAGAGCATTGGTGGCTCTGGCATTCCTAATATCACCTAAATGTTCTGACATCCAGAATCTAAATTGTCTGTAAGTTTGGCCCAAGTAGAAAGCTTGACAGGTGCAAGTGGCTTTACGTTTGATCACAAATTTAAACTGATTTGTTTGCATTTGCACTCGGTGTAGTGTGTTGGAGTGTTATGCAGTAATAAAAGTGATCAGTGATGGTTCATAATATAAATAAAGTAAATAAAAAATAAATAATAAATATAATCATGTGTGTCTGTGTGTATGAGGGTGTGTGTATGTGTGTGCTCATGTGTCTAAGTGTTTCCTTGCTAAGGTTCACATAATGGGTGGTAAAGAGATAGATTTAGAGTTGTGCATGATTGCTGTTGTGTGAAATGTGTGTCTAAGTAACTTGTGTAGTGTTATTATAAGGGTTTTCCTTAGGCAAGGCTTAGGATTGTGGTTTGTGTTAGTCATTTTATTAAGGATAGGCTGGACCCAATGGTCAGATGCTACCATTAAGGGAATAACTATGACTCTAGTAAATAATGGTGGCATATTTGTAAAGTCTAGGTCAAGAAGTTCTGAGGCCCTAGTGAAGGTAATTACTAACTGGTTCAGGGACTTGGTATTTATGGCATTCAGGAACCATTGTGTCATTGTGAGGATTTTTTTTTTTTATATGCATTTGCAAGCTAATGGATGTATACTTTTAACTAGCCAATGTAAGTATGTTCAGTTCTATGGTTATGGATTATAATTTATTGAAACAATCTTCGTGGTCTGTAGACATCATGGTAGGAGTACCGCAGTTACCCATGGTCTGAAAGGTTGTTGTACCTGCAGTTACCCATATATGTATGTGTCCTAGATATTTGTTTAACAATAATTGATATATAGCCACCAAATGCAATGTCATCCTCATTTAAAGATCTAAAGCAAAATAGACATTAAAATCAGGAACAGAGGGATTATTATCCCATTTTGAAATGATGTTGCCATGATTATACATATATCTATGTTTTCAAGTTTTCAAGTGTTAGAAAGGCATCCAGCACAGGCATTTTCTTTCTTGGGATTCTATCAATGAGTATAATATCCAATTGGCATAACCCTTATTTGGATTTACTGGGTTTACAGATCTAAAAGCTGAAGTTTGTCTAAAAAAAGGCATTGTGCAGGCAGAAAACATTTTAGCCAATGTGTAGAAATCCCATTAAGAAGAGGGGCAGAACATTCCTTGTGAAGTAGGTAGAAATATCAGCCATCCCAATGCATGCTAGCCCATATGGGATCCTCTTTGAATAAGTCCATTAAATTAGCCAGTTCCAAAGTCAGTTACCTTCTGTTTGTATTGTGGCATTTTTCATTGTGATGGCAATACACTTACCAATACTAACTTTTTGCTGACGTAAGTAACATATTCATATAACTCAACCAGATCCCTTTTCATATGTTTCAGGAAGGTAAGACACAGGTCATTCACAGTAACTCGAGCAATGACAATGCTGTATGCATGTTTAGAGTAAAATGACCTACAGTATGTACTCTCATGATGTCATGGATTCTGACACCAAAGATGCAGCTGTCCTAACATTTCAGCTCAGCCTGGTGAGTGGTGTATCAGTATGGCTCACTAAGGAGTCTTCTACAACTGGGCATCGCTCTGTGGAGTTGCAGAGCCTTGTGGCTTACAAGAGTTGCTTAAGCCACAAGAGTGGCCAGTATTTGTTGCTTTACTACATGACACTGTCATATGTAATATAGATGAGGAATTAGTAGGTTGTTGAGGTTTTGGGTGCAGTAGTTTGGTGCCATGGTGGCTATTGAGGTTACGGCAAAAGTTTTGTAGTACATCGGCATATGTTAGAATAGTGTGGATGCTATCTTGTACAGTGTTGTGGGTCTGTGATTCCTGTCACCCATACATTCCCCTCAACCTCTTACATTTTGTTGTGGGTTTTATTTTTAGTGAATGGTGACTCAGTGGGTTATAATTTGTGGGTGGTGTCACTTTGCATGTATTATGGAGTGTTTAAGGTGTCAGAGTTGTTGGGACCAATGGTTTGGCAGAATGTGATAGTATTTTCTGCATTAGTAGAGATTTGGTTGCATAGATCTAAGACAGACCAGATAGGGACAGGTGTTTAAATTGTACTGGAGAAGGATCTGTTGTACCCGGCGGGGTAAACTAGGAAGTTAACAACGGTCTCATGCTGGGAGTCACAAGGGGTTAAGATTATAATGGGAAATCAGTTTGTCTCCATGATAAGAAGGGCTTTTCAGAGTCTTGGTTTTATGGGAGAGAGGTTTTCAACGTGCTCATTTCACATTGGAAGGGCTTCTGATTTGGCGAGAGAAGGTAGGTCAGTACAGGTTATCAAGGGGAGAGGTTGTTGGTCTTCAAATGCCTTTTTGTCTTATATTAGATAATTGAGTAATGTAGTCATCTTACTCATTTTTTTTTTTTTTTGTTAGGAAAAGAGGTTGTCATTGTGGGTCATTCCTATATTCACTGGGTGCCAAAGCTGGTTGCAGTTAGGCCGGATGACACTGAGCTGGGTTTACATCGGTTCAGGTAGAAAGTTGTATGGCATGGTATCAGAGGCCTCAGATGGCATCAGCTCATAGAGGAGTCTACGGACATAAAGTCACAAATTTGGATTCTTTGATTGCTAGTGGTTCATCTAGCAGGTAATGATTTGGGAGTAATTCCAAAGTGACAGTAGATGGATAGTATACGAGGGGATCTAGTTACTTTAAAGAGGTCACTTCTGGACATGAATATTATGTGTTCTGAAACAGTACCACATTTATTTTGTAGGAATGTCAGCAGTTTTATGGGAATAGAGTGGGCCGGTCAGTTTTTTTTAATTTTAGCTTGAAAAGGCATTTGTTGAATTTGGGTATTTATATGATAGAGCTTAGTGACTTTGATGACAGGGACCTAACTTGGTATAGAGAAGATGAGATGCACCTAAGTGAGTTTGTATTGAATTTATTTAACATACACCTGGCTTTGTTTTTAGAAGGTTTGGTGAAAATGTTGCAGTAAATGAGGGGAACACCCTGTGTCAGCCTGGTGGATGGAGAAGAGGAACGAGTCTGTCCCTCTTCTATCCCCCCCTGGTGTTGGGTGTTGGATTCAGTTGGGGATGAAAGTGTCGGTGGTATGCTTCTTGATAAGTGAGAGTGAGTGAGCGGTTGTGGCAACTCTGCTTATTTGGGGCAGGGTGATTGAAATGCACTTCCCTGGCAAATTGTTACATGGATTTTTATGCTGCAGTTTATAGATTTAAGGATGTTGTTCAATAAAGTTGTGATTAAGAAAGTTTAATAAAGGTAGTCAAATGCCATGTTGGTGTGGTGTGAGTTATTTGAAGGGGATTGGGACAAATGAGGTTTGGGAACAAACCAATTTGTCTAGAGACACTTTAAGTGGTTAAGTGGTTAGAACAATGGTGGAAAGGGGGTCTAAAGGTTTGGTGGGGGGTTGCTAGAGCAGAGTGGCAAGTGGGAAGAGTTTAGGTAGTGTAGTGGGTAAGGAAGGAAGGGTTAAGTTGGGAAGGATGAGTGCTGTGGAGAAGTGAGGTAAGTATAAGGAGGGGTTAAATGTTTTTGGTGAGTGTAGCTGACTTGAGAGGTCAGATTCAGGTGTGAGATTGTTGTCCAGCCTCTCTTTCTCTTTTTATGATATTGAGTGTTTGGTTATTTTATATGTGTATTAGTCATTTAGGAAGCGAAGAGGGTCAGGCTTGTCCCTCTTTTGTTCCCCCTATGGTGTTAGGTGCTGGATTTTGTTGGGGATGAAAGTGAGTAGTGGTATGCTGCTTTGATAAGTGAGAGTAAGTGAGCAGTTGTGGCAACGCTGCTTATTTGGTTCATAGGTTCATAAGTTCATAGGTTGGTAGTACGCTATCGGCCCTAGGGCCTATACAAGCCTAGCCAAAACAATTCCCTGGCTATTTCTTCCCACGGTATTTACTTCCCTGGACCCCTGTCTGGCAGGGTGACTGACGTGATCTCTGGGGCAAATTTCCTATCTCCCATCCAATCATCAAGGTTCCTTTTAAAGAGGGCCAAAGAGCTGCTCTTTTTGACATGTATGTGCAGTGTATTCCAGAGTCTGGAGAGTCTCTGGGTCAGGAACCTATCCCTCCAGCATGTTTTGTTCATTGTGATGACAAGGTTTAGATCCCTGGAGCATGTGTCTCTGATGGATTGGTATTTCTTTAAGTGTAGCATGTCCAACAGCTCTGGGTTTGACATGGCCTTGTATGTTAAGCAGAGATCGCCCATGAGTAGACGATATGTGACAGAGTATAGGTGGAGTTTTTTTATACAGTCAGCACAGGGCATCTGCTTTAGGCCTGTAATTCTTTTAGTGAGGTATTTCTGTGGCCATTCCAGTTGTTGCAGATGTCTTGAGAGGTACATACCAAATGGGGCATTGTATTCTATAATGGGTCTAATGTGGGATGAGTACAGTGGGACAATGACCTCTTTTTTTCTGGATGAAAAGCCCTTAGTGATGAGGTGTGCTGCATAGAAAGATTTCCTGACTGTTGTGGCGATGTGGTTATCAAAGGTGAGACCACTGTCCACCTGTGTCCCTAAGTGTCTTATCACACTTTTGGTTTTAGTGTACTATCACCTATGTGGTAATTCATGGGTACATATTTTTTTCCCAAAGGGGATAACTATACATTTTTTGGCAGTGAGCTTGAGCCCATGGCTCTGCCACCAAGCTTCTGTTTCTATAAGGCTCTTTTGTAGAATATCCACATCATTTGGGGATTCAATAATGGCTCCCAGTTTGCAGTCATCTGCAAACTTTGTTAGCCAGAGTCCCTTAGTGTTAGCCTGTACTTCAGAGAAATAGATGCCAAATAAGAGCGGTCCCAGGACTGAACCCTGAGGTACTCCACTTGTCACTTGTCTGGAGATGGATTTGGAGTCAGCTACTTTTACAGTGTGGGTTCTGTCAGTAAGCCAGTTGGCAACCCATCAAGTGACATAGGGATCAATGCCCAGCTTAGTAAGTTTATCTATGATTGCAGAGTGGGGTATGGTGTTGAAAGCCTTGGTGAGGTCCAGATAGTCTGTGTGGACCACCTTACCCTTGTCTACGGCTCTGGAGACTGATTCTAAGAAGTCAATCAGGTTCAGGAGACAAGATCGGCCCTTCACAAACCCAAACTGCGTGGGGTCCATTGTTTGAAGGTTGACAATGTCTTTGTTTATAAGTTCCATAATAATACATTCCATGGCCTTGCAGATCATGCTCTTCAGACTGATGGGGAAGTAGTTCCTGGGATCCAAGGTGGATCCCCCCTTGTAGAGTGGGATAACTGTAGTTACTGGTACTATGGAATACACTAGGATGTCAGATAAATTTAAATAGTTGAAAGGGAGTGATTTCACAAAATGATAATTTTGTGCTTTACTCACACAAGCCAGTAAACACAGAGAGGAAATGAGATATATGGTCAAATTAACATAAGGAGAAGGCAACTAGAAAGACAATGGTGTTTAAGAACACTACAGTAACCAGGTGGGAGGGTGGGGAAAAAATTCTGCCTGACTCACAAGAGACAGAGCTGTGGTCTTTTTTGAAGTTTTAATATGCAGTTAAAAGCAGAATACAAGTAAAATACAAGGTAAATAAAACAAATCACAGTATTCAAAATAGAAAAAGGCAATAAAGTAATTTAACAAATAAAAAGCAAACTAACCTTTCTCACACAGCAAAGTGTAGTAGAGTCGTCTGGGTGAGCCTCTCTAGTAAAGCTCTGAAATGTTTTATTTTACCTCTTAAATAGAAGGTTTAGTTCCTAGCTCCACCCCTTCACTTCACAGATGATTAACCTTAACTGACCTATTCTGTTGACCTGTACTAATTTCTGCCTGACTCACAAGAGACAGAGCTGTGGTCTCTTTTCAAGTTTTAATATGCAGTTAAAAGCAGAATACAAGTAAAGCACAAGGTAAATAAAACAAATCACATTATTCAAAATAGATAAAGGCAATAAAGTAATATAGCAAATAAAAAGCAAACTAACCTTTCCCTCACAGCAAAGTGTAGCAGAGTCTGTGTGAGCCTTTCTAGTAAAGCTCTGGAATGTTTTATTTTACCCCTTAAATAGAAGGTTTAGTTCCTAGCTCCACCCCCTCAGTTCACAGATGATTAACCTCAACTGACCTGTTCTGTTGACCTGTACTAATTTCTGCCTGACTCACAAGAGACAGAGCTGTTCTCTCTTTTCAAGTTTTAATATGTAGTTTAAAGCAGACTACAAGTAAAACACAAGGTAAATAAAACAAATCACAGTATTATAAAGAGAAAAAGGCAATTAAAGTAATATAACAAATAAAAAGCAAACTAACCTTTCCCTCACAGCAAAGTGTAGCAGAGTCTGGGTGAGCAGGATATGCTGCCCTGGCAATTTATTACATGGATGTTCATGTTGTGATTAATACATTTAAGAATGTTGTTCAATACTGTTGTGATAAAGAAAGTTTAATAAAGGTTGTCAAATGCCATTTTGTTGTGGTGTGAGTTATTTGAAGGGGATCAGGACAAATGTGTGTATTACTGTATATGTGGAGCTTTTCTCCCCAGACCTCCACTGAAAAGGGTGTACCTTACCTTACAGTCAGACTTTTCCAGTAAACAAATAAAATAAATAAATAATGTAGTGTGAGGAAACTACATTGACACTTCAAATCTCCCTCTCACAGGTTAAAATGCAAACTGTTTGGCAAGTTTTGAAAATCAAAACAAATACTTCAGTCCGTAACACTTGCATGCAGTCAGCTCAAAAGTTCTCAGTACAAGTACTATTATCAATTCACTAGTGGCAGAGGAATCTAGTAGTCTGTATCAACAATGAAGAACCTCAGTTGTGCTTTAAGGCATAGCTGCACTTGAACAAGGTCAAACCCTTGCTATGCTGGTGAAAATAAACCAAAGAACCCTCTCAACCAATCAGCGCACTTAATGCTAGGAATCTACAGAAAATCCTCAAGTGGGACTCTGTAGCTCTCCCTTCTTTCACAAATTAAAAACATAAACCATTCAACAGCTTATGAAAATGCTTCAGCCATCAGTGCTAGTATAAAATCAACTCAGAACTGTTCAGTATATGCTAAATGGTCACTTCCTTAGTGACAGTGGAATGAGTTAGTCTGAGTCAAGAGCAGAGATGGTCAGGTGTGCATTGAAGTGCAGTTCTGCTCAAACAAGGGCAAAGCTATGCAACATTGCTAAAAGATATACCAAACACAAATAAAATGTGGTTTGTATATAAACTAATTTGTCCAGAAGTGCCTCTAGCAGTTGTGGGTGGAGGAGATTTGGTGGGGGACAGATAAGTTTAGAAAAAAGGTGAGAAGGGTTGTGAGGTACTAAGAGCGAGTAAGGGTTAATGTTAAGGAGAAGGGATGGGTGGAGAGGAAGTGAGATGATGGGATGGAGGAGTTATCTTAGTCTAATACAGTAGCAATGGGGTGGGGCTATCATATTTTGGTATGAACTTGCTGCCCACTCTCCCTGCCCTCCTTTTGGTAAGCCTCATGTTAACGGTACACATATGTATGGGTGGTCAAGCAGAGAAGAGAGGTTGGGTTGTCCCACTTCTGTTCCACCTCTGGTGTTATGTTTGGAGTTTACAAGGTGGGTGGTTGGTTTTTAAAGTAAGTGGTGTCATTCTGCTTCTGATCAGATCTGGATTCAGCAAAAGACAATATAGGCAGTCACCTAGGGACCCATGAAGGCTAGAGGGCAAAAAATGGGAAAAAATAAAAAAATATATCTTATTTCTGCAACATTTATTTATTTTTTTGTAATTCGTATTGTGATCCAATGATTTTGAACCATTTTGTACACTGCACATGGTTCAATGTGCTCGCAACATTTTCATGGGTCCTGGTGGTTGGCTTGGCTTCTTCTACTCTGTTAGGAGTGTGGGGGCACATTTCTAGCAGAGATTTTTTGTTCTCTCCCACGCATCACACTAAGCACCACTAAAAGCTCTGCCTCCCCCATCCCAACTGACTTATTAGTTTAAAATAAACAACAACTGGATTCACCAAACACGATTTAATACAGGATCTCTGTCTCTCTGACGTCTCGGCCTCAGCCTTCAAGGAGTGAAGTTTTGTTGCTGTGACTTATTAGTTTAGTTGGCTCAGAAGCAGGTCACAGGTACAGTAGCAGGTTTAACAGTCAGTTAATCCATGCTTTATTTTATGCTGCTATAAATCCTGATTGGAGTCCTCCCTCATCGCGTCACCTCCTGCGGAGTGTTAAAAAAAATAAAGTGCTCAATGTCAGTCAGGTTGACTGCTGTATCAACTCCTGTCCCAATTTTAAGTTTGCCAGCCCCCCAGATGAGCAGAATGTTCATTGGATGTTACGGACCAAACAAGGATATAGTAAGGTAAGTCACTCACTATGGTGGAGAGTAGTGAATTGACCGGTTTGTCATAATGTGTGCTTGTTTGTGTCTGTGTGTGTGTGTGTGTGTGTGTGTGTGTGTGTGTGTGTGTGTGTGTGTGTGTGTGTGTGTGTGTGTGTGTGTGTGTGTGTGTGTGTGAATTGTCAATAAGGAGTGAGTGAAGGGCTGCAAGTAAGCACATGGTGGGTGGTCATCGAACTGTCCATGGATTTTGCAGGAGTGGAAGTCTGTTAACAATACAGATTTGAGTCTTAGACTTCAGATCCTTCAGAAAAAATGAGCTAACACTAATCCCATTATTCTAGCAATTTTCTAATTTAATAAGAGCAATAGTTAAAGATTGTTTCATTTTTGAGCCTTTGTCCTGCCATTATTTTAGATGTTGGCCAGATTTCTTGCACTAACAGGTTGAGTAGTGAATAGACTGGTTTGTTAGTGTGTGTGTGTGTGTGTGTGTGTGTGTGTGTGTGTGTGTGTGTGTGTGTGTGTGTGTGTGTGTGTAAGAGAGAGGTAGAGGTGTGTGTGTGCATGTAAGAGGGAGGTAGCATACCCCTCAACTGTTTACATTTTTGCAGAATGTCTAGATTTTTGCCCCTAATTTTTCTGTTCCTCATAAAAAGGACTGAAGTTGATAAATAATGACATATTTGAGTGTTAGACTTTATATTATTTAGAAAAATGCATACTAACACAACCCCTGTTATTCTAGCAATTTTCTAAGTTCATGAGAATGATATTTATAATCTGTTCTTATTTATTTTAAGCTTTATCCAGATTTCATGCCCTAAGAGGTCGAGGTGTGTGTGTCAGAGAATGAAATGCCCTAGTTAGGGTTAGCAGGTGATTAGTAATTAAAGTTCAAACTCTGTACTTTAACTACAGAAAAAAAGAGCCTGAATTCCCTACCCCAACTACCAGGCTGCATTGTTCAAAGAACTGAGTTTCAAGTGCATTTTCAAGGAATTGTGAGCTTCAAGGGAAAATAAGTTTACTGCTACTCATTCTAAGTCTGTTTACAATGTGCAACTGCTCCATTTAACAAATGGTATCACTACTGTGGTACAAGCCATAAAAGCAGTTTTAGTAGTTCAACAGGTAGCATGCTTGCTTTTTGAAGCAAACGGCTGTAGGTTCTACTCCCACAGCACGTAGATGGAGTTCTGAGACTGTGCTGTATTTTAAGGATGGGGTGCTGCAGCCCTGAGTACGTCCTCAGTTGGATGAGATGCCTAGTAACTATAAACCTGTTTTCACTTTGCCATTCATTACCTATTGTAATATTACCAGCTTACCATTTTTTTAAGGTAATCTAGAGAATTTATTAGTACTGCGGTGGTGGTGCTGCGGTAGCGTTGTCGGCTCACAGTTAGACGTTGTCTGTTCGATTCTCAGTTAGAGCATCTTCTGTGTGGCGACATGCATGAATGGGCATTCCTTCATTGAAGGTTGTGCATTAGGCCTGGCAAGCCAGCACGTAAAACTCTACTGCCAATCATTAGCGGACCGGAGTTCCGCTGTGTCGACCCCTAACCGGGAAAAGCAGAAAGACACAAACAAACAATCTAGAGAATTTATTCTTCAAGGGCAGCAGGCACTGGATTTGTAGATGAAGCACTGAAATATAAAGCTGTTTGCTAGCAGTAACCTCTTCATTAGTTACAGATCTCTGTGCATATTTACTGATACTGGTGGATTGTAATGACAAGTTTGAGTGGCCTTGTATGGTTGAAATGTTCTAAACTGGGCATTTTTATCCTTATTGGCTCATATGTTTTACTTCATTGCTTACTGGAAAAATGTTCAAAACTATAAATTTAAAAACGTTCTATCAATTTGTGCTATATTATACAATCAGGAAGGTGAATTGAAAGAACTCTTGCATGTTTGCATGGTCCTAAAAATGTGTGCAAGTTGCCTATGATTTGAAAACAGTCCAAAGGTAAACTTAATCCACCACTGGCCAGATGCATTTTCTTTGAATGTGAGTTTCAAAGGCAGAGAAGTTTTTAATGCTAAGTCTGTTTTCATTGTGAGACTATATTGCTTTGTTTACCAAATTTCTATCAATGTTTGTACTATAAAATTTGAAATAAAAGTTTTAAATTAAATCCAAATATCTGTAATCATTGTAGACATAAAGCAGGAAACAGTATGCACTCTGAGAGTTTTGAAAAGTATTTATGGTAACTGGGGAGAAATAGCCAAGTAAAGGGACACTGGAATGGCTGTGTGGGGGGTATGGGGGAGGCCCTGATTCATTACCCTGCCTAGGGCCCCATTTGACCTTGATCTGGCTCTGCTTCTAATGTGAGGTTTGAGTAAGTGAGCGGTTGGGTAATGCTTCTTACATTGCGGGAGATGGAGGTGAGCAGGTTACACTGCCTAGTGTAATTTATTATGCTTGAAGTTATCTATTATATTTCAGTGGTTAATAAATTCTGTGATTAATAAAATTGAGATTAACCAGTCAGAATGAAGTGCTAGGCAGCTACAGTAAATACAGAAGCAGAGCACTGCAAAATTCCCTTCTCTCATAAGAAAAAAAATGAACATCATTCAGCAAATTTTGTAAAAATCAAGTGAAATTCTTCAACCAGCAACAACTGTATACAATCAGTTCACAAGTGCTCAGACTAAGTAAAACAGATAATTCCTTGGAGGTTGTTGGATCAGGTAGTCCAAAGCAGCAGTAGAAAAACTTTTGCATGTACTGAGGCACACCTCCACCTGAGCAAGAACAAGCTGTGAAATGCTGCTGGAAATAACTCACATACAATATAGTGCCTCAAGAAAGCAGTACACTTAGGACTAGGAAAAACAGGTAAAAGCATGAACAAGAGACTGAAGATCTGACTTCTAACACAAACTTATACTGTTCTCTATAATTGTCAAAACTGCATCTTCTAGTAGTTCAGTCAGTGTCCATATGTGCTTTGTGTGAGGACATTGTCATTTTGATTTACATTCAGTGACTGGTCAGGCTCATGTGCTCAGATGTTTGAGTACAGGATGCATACATCATGGGATGCAAGGACACTTTGCTTGATTGTTATCATGTTTTACAAGACTGCTCACAGCAACCATCTGAGCTGCTTTCTCAGGTGTGTACTGGAGAATATCCATATAATTAAATTAGGCTATCAGCAACCCAAACTCTCATTCAATTATAGCTGTGCATAGTCTGTGTGTTGTGCTGCACACTTACTCTAAAGGGGATCATGGATAATAAGTGGATGTTATTTGGAAAGGTTCTGTGGGTTAAACAGGTCCCTTTTTGATACACAGACATAGATAGTCAGCTAAGCTGTTGCCTGCATGCTTGGCATCTGTATCCATGTATATAATTTGTGTTTTTTGCACTCACCTACAAGGTGTCCCAAAAAAAAAATAAACCACAGACGCTAAACCAATGACAAGGTGCATAATTTTTCCATATAAAAGTATCAAAACTTCTGACTGGGAATGATGCTATGACATACAGGATCTATTGAATTGCTACACGTACAGCCTGGGAGTTAATCGAATAACATACATTCTGATTCCTGTACTTATCACTTTTTGTGGAATAAGCTGTAACTTTAGTCTGATATGAATGTAATCAAATGTCCCTAATACATAGGAATGCTGTACAGCCATACAGGATTGTTCTTTGACTAAACAGAGCTATACTGAGCTTCTTGAGAACTTTATACAGTTCAAAATGTAAATCAGGAACAAACAGGACTAACACTGAAGTAAACTGCTACTGGAGAATTAGGAAATCTAGAATCAAGAACAAAATACACCAGCTACTGGAAACACTGAGCAGATCTATAGTAGTTAATTCAAAAAACAGTAAAACCACAAAGCTTTAACGCTAATACCCTTCTTCAGTGTGTAAGTAACAGCTAGTATAATCACATCTCCATTAAAACAGATTCAAACTAAAGCCATGTGGCACAGCCCCAATAAAAAAAATAGAATCAATTAATTATTTAAATATGATAAAAATAAGGAAATCAGCATCTAAAAGTACCATAAAAGCATTTCACATAACCTAAAACATAATGCCACAGTGGTGTAGTGGTCATCATTGTCCATGTACTAACAATCTATTCTTGTTAAGTTTTTACCAAAGGTTAAGAGCTATATAAAAGACACTGGTGATTTCTTATCACAATTAATTAATGGTATAAGTATAAAAAGGAGACTAGCTTTGTTTTTTTTAACATTAGATATTAAGTCACCTATATCAATAGATTCTATACACACACACACACACACACACACACGCACACACACGCACACACACGCACACACATGCACACACACACACACACACACACACACACACACACACACACACACACACACACACACACACACACACACACACACACACACACACACACACACACACACTGTTGCTGTCATAAGGCAGAAAGCCCATGAAAGCCCATGCCCTGTTTCATTCTTTTTAAGTTTGAACAATCCATCAAAATAATTTATTCAGAACTCAGATTTATCAAATTCTTTCCTTTAATGTTATTTCAATGTGGGTATAATTGTATTACGGTGTTAGTGAAGAATTATAAAAGAGCAGATTATAGCTCATTGTTTCCATAAGGCACAACAGAAGAGATTTTCCCTTAAGCTCCATAAGCAGGAAAACCTTATTTTTGATTGGTGCTCCCTGCCTTCTTTCTGCTGTGTTCATGCATATTTCCTTCAATATTTGCAGCTCCCTTTCCTAATGGAAGCTGACAGAATGTAAATGAGTTTCTAAAGGAACCAGCAAAAGTGGTAATTTTTCTCATTTAATCTTCAGATGAGCTGTCCGTCTCACAGCTGCTGAGCTTCATTAGAATTCTGAAACTAATTCAACCTATCAACAAATGATTATGGCTCTGAGTGAGGGTTTTGGGGAGAGCCACAGTGGAAATCACTCTGAAATTCAGGTTTGCTAAAATATAAAGCCCTTGGCTGTCTCAGGAGTAATCGTTGCTTTCTATGAACCAAGTATGAGTCTCCCAATTGGCTTCTGTTCAAGAGTTTCTCTTTGTACAGAAGGTCAGTACAAAAAAGGAAGTAGACATAATACTCTTTTACTTAGGAGGCCATTATTTGTGAATGTTTGTGCCTGTTAGAAAGCAAGCACCGTTATAATGCCAAACAGTTATCCTTTAAAGCTTGAGCCACTGAAATCTAAAGAGAAAATTAAGACATCAGTTAAAGTCACGTTTCTTTGCACACAGGATATGAATCATAAATGATGTCAAAATAAAAAAAATAAGGATTTGATACGAAAATCATGCTTATACTCAAACTATATAGTTAAATGCATATCTGGCAGAAAATTGTTTTTATTTTTTTAGAAAATATTGCTGTATGCAAGTTTAACATTTTATAAATTAGAACATTGATCCAACTTTCTCTAGCAATATCTCATGTTATAAATACAATCCCCTGGATTTACTAATCTTCCGTGCAGGACTAATCTAGTCTTGCATTGAAGCGGCAGTTTAAGAGGAGGATGGCAGCGCGCCATGCATATTAATGAAGGCGCTGCCTGAACTCCTAATGCTACACGGACTGCGGACGAGTGCAGGGGGCGTGTCTGAGAGCAGAACTCGCAGAATAAACACGCCCCTGCAAAGTGGAAAAGAAGAATGTGTAAATAAATGAGCGAGACTGCTCATAAGTGTCCACATATCTCCACCAACAGTCCCCATGTGTTTAACAGCAACAGTACATTTAAATAAAACGAAGAAACCCTTTTAGTTATTTTTTTAAAACCCCGAGTACAGCTAACCATAGGTGCGTGGGTTTGCCCATCACTTAGCTACGGTTAAAGCAGCTGAAAAGGCTGAAGAGGATAACAAGGACCATATATGCAAATGAAGAAGCACAGCAATAGTGTAGTGGTTAGAGCATCCGCCTAACGAGTGGGCATTCCCGGTTCCATTCCAACTACAGCACACATCATTTTCCATGTGAAATCTGTATATGAACATAATTTTACATCTTTTTGCTGTATAACCTACATAATAACATTTAAATGTGAACTGGAGTACTGCATGAAATGCACGTGTGAAGTGTCAATGTTATAATGAATAAGGCAGTAGTAAGCAGCTTCAAGCACAAATAAGCAGTAGTAAGCATATATAAGCACTAGTAAGTGTATTTAGGTGTGTTTGCGCAGGGCTAAGCATTGCCTACACAGATTAAGCAAACTAGAAGCTAACTGAGTGTAAGAACCTGTAACCGGAGTGCTTACCATCGCGCAAACCCACACAAACCCGCTTACAGCTGCTTTAAAGTGCCTTAATCACTCCGGTTCCAATGGCCCATGTTCTGCCCAGCAACAAAATAAACTGCCTCTGCAAGGGTCAAACTCAGGACCCTGTACACTATAGTCACAGTAGTTAACCAGTAAGTTATTGTAGCAAGAGATATGAATGAGGTGTCAGCAAACTAATCCTCACCACAGGAAAATCAAATCAAACGTGAACTCAATCTATGTACAGTGTGATGTTGGATAACCTGCCGCAGAACATGAACATGTGAACTGGAGTACTGCAGTAAGCATAGATTTGAGGTGTTATTGTAATAAAGTGTAGAAGTCCCCAGGTCCCCATACAGTTTATGTACACATGAATCACAGATACCAGACACATATATAACCTGTAATGAAGAATAAATCATTGCCAAATGGCAAATATAGTGATAATCAACTATGAAGCAATGCTAATCGCAGCACAGCTCATATTAGTAAGTGTAAGCAATGTGTAGGGGAGCCAATTCAACCTGCCTAGTGGTATACCTCTTTAAACAGTGCTAACCTTATGTAAGCAGGTGTGCCCATAGCTTAGCCTTTTCAAAACTGGCCAATCACGGCAAAGTGTGGGAAACTGGCTGTATTTAACCCCCACAGGTGGGAATATGTCTCATAACTGGTTGTAGCTTCCTACTGCAGACAAAATGGCTGGTGTGGGTGAAGGCACTCGATTATGAGCGCAGCGCTGAGGCATCCAGGAGTCAAAATTCATGGTATGGCTCCTGGTAAAACACCATGATCAGAGACTATTGCAGGGCCAATAACAGGGCTCACAGTACAAAACTGAGACCTGGGACAGTCTCACCCCTGACCTCACCAGTGCCACAGGTATCCCCCGGACTAGTCAGCAGGTCAGGCACCACCATGCTAACCTGAAGCGACGGAGGGTATGAAGTTCTGCATAACAATGTTGGAAGTGCCAAGCGGTCAGTCATATCATACAAGTTAGGGAGGCTTAGGTAGAAAACAGTTGAAAGCTTTACATCAGTTCCCTGATAGCACAGTGTATTGTGATGTTTGCAATAATTTTTTGTCACACACAGCAGGGGATTGACTCCTGGGAGTGCTACTAAGTTGTATGCATAATCATACCCCACAACTGTACAGACTGTGATACAATGTTCAGATAGAAAGCTGTATGCATAATTACACCCAGCAACGGTACAGAATTTGCTTGAATGTTCACATCATAAGTTGTATGCATATGTATACCCCACAACTGTTCCAAGCTGTCCAGCATGTCCAGTTAAATGGCCCATATCACCAGCTTGGTACCCTGTTCTCCTGAAAATTCAGTGTGATGATCCAAGAAATGTAGGCAGCTGTCAATGACATATAACTGATAGTCAAACGTCTACATAGTTAGAGATTGTATATGAAAACAAACCTGTCATTCTAGCACCCCACCCAAAGTGTATGACAGCAATTCTCAACATATGTTGCATTAACACCTGCAGCCTGTCACACCTGTATTTAAGACACAGGTCACGTATATAATAATCTATAAACATACCAGTGTACAATATAAGGCCATTGTGTAGTGTAATAATACATGTAAGGGAAAGATCACTGCAGTGACTAAGAATGGTATGAAAAGTACAAGGATATATCAGTTGTTAAATGAACCCTCTCTCTCACCCCTACCATATGTGCGTAATAACCCAATGACACTCCTCAACTGGTATGTGTACACTCCAAACTGTTTTGGGACATATGTCCTAATGCTTAATAAATATTCACATTTGTTTCTATGCATGTGCCATGATAAAATACACCCATATTGGTAGCCTGTGGCCATCAATGAAACCTGCATGGTCCTGTAATGGCCACTGTTGTTCCATATATGCATGTGCTCTGCAACTGTGTTAATTCTGGTATGTCGGGTTAATGGGAATAACTATGCATGCTCTTATAACTAATCCTGAATGCTGTTGACTGATACTAACCCATATCTGCCATAAGCCTGCGACAACACAGCTCATATGGGAAGACCTATTCCAGCAGACCCACCTGTCCCACCTTAGCTGGCCATGGCACCAGGCACCAGCATAGCTGGGGCCCAGCCTGGGACCTCCTTCTCCATGGGCCCTGCACCACCTTCGGGAGGAACTGCTGCATGGGATGTGGCTCAACCCCCCCCTTGGAGCGGGCGTGGAGGGGAATCTGTCATCTGTGCAGGCAGTGGTGCTTAAGGAGTTTGATCTGGAATATCGAGAGTGGCTACGCCAGCTTGAGGGCCGAGTTGCACTATTATAGGGTGAGCCTGCCCCTCCTACACAGCCCTCAGCACAGCCACCTTTGGGGCTGTGAAGGTACAGTGGTTACTGCCCATTGGTGGGGACCTCAGTCCCACTATTTCCAGTTGGAGGCTCATGGGCTTGCGACTTCCAAACACCCCTCCCTGTCCAAGGTGTTTACCCCCCACATGTGTCATATACTGGCCCTGTATGCATCTTGTGTGTCTTGTCTGTTACCCTACCCAACCTCCCTCCTCTAAATATACCTACTACCGCTCCCCAACATCCCACTCTCACCTGAAAAATAAAAAAAGGCAATTTGTTCCCACAAAAAAATCTCGCCCCATACATAGCTGTCCATTTTGCACGTGTCCACTGGACACAAGTAATCTGGTCTAATTGGCATCACAATTAATATATGTTGTCCTCACCCCTCTCCCAGTGGTTTGAGGGTCCAAATAAACCTGCAAATACAGTGTATATGCATAGCTGCTGCTGTAGACAAAATGGGCACCTATGGACCTTTCCTATATCCTTCCTGCACACGCCTAGCTATTTTCCCTACTGTCTTTCCCTCTTTGTGTCCCATTTTTCACCACTTTCCTATCAACCCCTTCTTCTTTTCTTTTAAAGGAATTAGCGCAGGGGTAGGCGGCAGTAGGCACCATTAAGCAGCGGTAGGTGGGTTTGCATGGGTTTATGCGAGGGTAAGCTATGCCTACACAGGTTGAGAAATTTGAAGTTAAGTGACTGTAAGAAAACATAAGCGGAGGTTGGCAGTGCTTACCATCATGCAAGCCCGCACAATCCCGCTTACAACTGCTCAAACGTGCCTTAATCACACTGTATCCAATGGCCCTTGTTCTGCCTAGCAACAAAATAAGCAGCCCCTGGTAGGATCAAACCCAGGACCCTGCACACCATAGCCAAAGTGATGTACCACTAAGCGATCTCAGATATACATATCATCCAGCCCAGTCATTCAACAGTACAGAGAATATATTCCAACATATAGATGTATGTGTGTGAGTATGTGAGTAAATATATTAATGTCTAAACGGTTACAACGTATTGATATACATATATATATATATATATATATATATATATATATATATATATATAAATAGTTATGAACATATAAACATGCAAATGCCTACGTCTATAGATATATATATCCACATCTACACATCTATCACATGTCTAAATATATACGGTAGGTTATATAATTATGGCAGCAGATATATATATATATATATATATATATATATATAGATAGATAGATAGATAGATATATACATATATAGGTATATACGGACATACATCTGTAGATAATGGGGAAATAACAAAACAAATATGTCCTCATGCAACGTTAATGGGGTTTGAGAGGCCCCACACAATATATGTTGAGAGGCCCAACACAATATATGTCTGGTACGAATAGGTATACCCCCCCCCCAGCGAAGCACGGCCCCCCTGTAATGCAGTACCAAGTGTTGCAGATCCTATAACCAGGACCAGACATGACATGGCCATCCCTAGGATACATATACACAGACACATATATGCAGATACAGGTATATATATATATATATATATATATATATATATATAGACACACACATATATAGACACACACATATATAGATATATATGTATGTACACATACACACACATAGATTTGTACAGTAATATACATATGTAGTACGTGCACGCAATATGGAGCAGCCAGTATTCCTACAGTCACCAGCTTACCAACTGGAAATTGTATGAGCCACCCATACGAATGACATTCATAGCCTGCAACATATACCCATAGAGATATAAAAGGGTATAACACCACACACACGTGTGCATAAATGAATGTGAAAGCTTTATTTGTGTACTATGACAGTTGTATATGCCATGTCATATAGCAGTTTAAATGCTGACATCCATATGAGCAGTGTAATGCAACTGTCAAACAGTTATACTAAGACAGTAGTCTGGAAAGGTTGACATATGTTGCTGTCCAGGCCGAGGCCTTCAAGTAGTACATTAGTAATGACAGACTGGGCCACAGCATACCAGACAATCAACAGTACGTAATGCAGATGTATAGGTCAGCAGCCTCTATCTACACTCTGTACACAATCCCTTGGGGGGACAGACCCCCAGATGACACAATGGGATGTATCTGTTACATAACAAGGCATACTTGACACCATCACAATCACAATGACAAACAGAACATCCCGTATGGAGGAGGCAATAGGCCTGGTGGATTGTATGGTAAAGTACATCCAGATACCTTAAGGCAACCTATCCCAGATACCCACACATGTTGTAACAGCCTAGGTTAGTCGTAGTGCACCCCCCCTACACTCGCTAATACTGGGCCATATATCAGTGTTACATACACTGTCCTCTGGAGTGCAATAGGGCACACATGTATTGTGTAGGTGAAACCCACACATATAAGGCCCCAACTCATTAGTATGTGTGGGTGACACAACAGCAGTGGAGTGATGGCAGGAATGACAGCATGACATACATACAGCCCACTACATTACAACTCCTGACAGCATGTCATATGTGAAAAGCCTGGTATGTAGGTAGAAGACAGAGGCTGGAACACAGGCACATATGTGTAAAACTGTTGTCATACAGTAAGCAAGATATGTATATGTGTACATCTCTATATGGATATATGTATACTTATATATACATATATGTTCACCATATGTCCTGCACATGGAGTGGAGCCCCACCTCAACCCCAATAGTCCCAACCTCTCAGTGCAAGGGGATGTCATGTATGTAGTGCAGGTATATTTGTAGACTATTGTTACTGTAATAGGATTGCCTTCACAGAAATGGTGTGTGTGGGAGGCCACATCTGCTGCTAACATGTGCACCCTTGGCTACTTACAGACATCCTAAGGTCATCATAGTACAGTACCACTGCTAGCACAGTAATGCCCCTGTGGACTACATCTGCGATATGTCCAATATATGTGGACAGTCTGACACACTCAGGTCAGTCCAGGGGTATACACAAAACCCCTTCATGCAAGACACGTGGACCAGGCCTGTCAATGTGGATGTTTACAGCCATGTAGATGGGTATAACACATACCTAATGGTATACATTTGCCCCCATAGGTTATGCATTCATACACCCCTGTCTGTCCTGACACATAATAACTGCTGGTACAGAGTTTCCATGGCCACATACTATCCACTAGTTACTGATATACATCTGAACAGCATCCCACTGCTTTGTCTGACATACATGACTGTTATGGTGGCCAGGCAGCAGTACATCTGACAAGTATCTGGACATGACATCTCACTGGATAAGTACAGTAAGCTGCTAGGCATGTAACAAAGCACAGTGCAGACTACAGGCAGACTGACTCAACACTGGGCTACATCACCTATGTGGGAATACACATGTACCTGCATAGATAGCAGGCTCTACAGGCCCTTCAACACCATCCCCCAGTCTGGAAACATAGATTAACATACTAATCTGGCCATACATCATTATGCCATTCGATGGTTTGCCACATGGCTTACTGACAGACCCCAGACTGTAGGTGTAACTAACTCCAAATCCATCCCCAGACACGTGACAAGTGGAGTACCTCAGGTTTCAGTCTTGGGACCACTGTTGTTTGGAATCTACATCTCTGAAGTACAGGCCAACAGTACGGGACTCTGATTAACAAAGGTAACAGATGACTGCAAAATGGGTGTCATTATGAGCCTGACTATACTGCATGATATTTTACTGATACCAGCCTGACATCATACAGGTGGGATGGAGTACTGTTAACATCTTGTGCCCTTGCTCTGTAATGCCCTGGTTATGGGACCTGAAACAGTCAGTAGTGTACTGCTGGGCAGACATGTTTGGCTGTGGGGGGGGGGAATACCTATTTGTGCATGACGTATGTTATTTCTGCCTGTCAGCCCCATTAATGGAGCATGTGGACATATATGTTTCTGCTATGTTCTCCCACTTTATCTACAGATGTATGTCTGTATATATCTATATAGATATAAATATCTGCCTACATATATGTGTGTGTGTGTGTGTGTGTGTGTGTGTGTGTGTGTGTGTGTATATATATATATATTTCTACATATATCAATATGTTGTATCTGTTTAGACATTAATATATTTTCACACACACATACATCTGCATGTTGGAATACATTCTCTGTATTGTTGAATGACTGGGCTGGATGTTATGTTTGTGAATACAGCAGGGTTATGTATATCTGAGATGGCTTAGAGGTACATAATTTTGGCTATGATGTGCATGGTCCTGGGTTCTTACCTAGCAGCGGTTGTTTATTGTGTTGCTAGGCAGAACAAGGGCTGATGCATACACAGTGATTAAAGCAGTTGTATGCAGGTTTGCACGGAGGTAAGCACTGCTAAAGTCTGGTTGCAGTTTCTTATACTCGGCTGCTGAATTGATTAACCTGTGTAGACATTGCTTAGCTCCGCGCAAACTTGCTTACAACAGCTTAAGGGTGCCTCAATCACTCTGTAGCCAACATCCCTTGTTCTGCTCAGCAACAAAATAAACTGCCTCTCCAAGGCTCAAACCCAGAACCCTGCATGCCATACACAAAGTGATTTACCACTAAACCATGGCAGATATACATAACTTGAAGTTTTAACAAACATATCCTGCAGCACAATCAGTCAGCAGTACAGGAAATGTATTATTATCACACCACATAACCTGTTAATGAAAGAACTCTGGACAAAGTATGCCACACTATGGGTACAAATAGGGATATATGTCAACTAATGCTCTGTTACACTTACAATGTTGCTAGTTACACAGTTATATGCATTAAAACACATATGTAGAAGGAAATGAAGTCTGAAACACAAAAGTGTTACCACTAGTTACTGACTTCAATGCTGCAATCATTCATGACAATTGCCAAGTGAATGAGGAACAGGCCAAAATATGAGCTGAACATGCATGGACATATGGACAGATATATATCTGTAAATGTAGACAGATAGACAGCTATATGTGTATATATATATATATATATATATATATATATATATATATATATATATATTCATGTATGACTCACAAATAATCATATAACAGCAATTGTATATAGATATATACATGTGTTCATATATATGTATATATATATATATATATATATATATATATATATATATATATATATACACAGATGTATATATCTATAGATACATGTATATATAGATATAGCCATATGAGATATATATATATATATAGGTACATACACATATACACACACAAAAGGTATCAGTAGCCATACATATGTAGAAGTAGTGTGGAAGTACTGGGTGCAAAGTATATCCCTCAGCCACAAGCCTTTCAGCTGGCACCTGTGAAATATGTAGTGTGGCAACCATTCCCACAAATGAGAATACTGACATTAAACATATACCCACCCACAATTCCAAGGACATGACAAGACACACAGGTCTGCATACATAGATAACCTTTATTCCTGTACTATACAATAATGTATGCCAGTACTGACACCACATAAGGTTTGAAATATGTAATCAGTTATGAATGCAAGCCCCACACAAAACAGTAGATGCAGGCAATGTGTATATATACCATACTGTGCTGTCCAGGCCAAGGCCTTCAATTAGTACAACAGTAGGAACAGGATTTGCCTTCAGGATACGTAATTATCAAACATCCACAGAATGTCCAGCTTATGTTATGAAACATAACCCCTACTGTACATGACATGTGTAGCAATGTGATATATCACTGGCTTGTTATCAGATATGATAACACCATTTATGACGTACAGCACTTATGCACCACTTCATGCACGCCATATGTACATACGTTGACAGTGGTGTGGCTGACAGCACATACACAGGGCCAGTATAGACATGTTGCTGTGATAACCTTGTATATTTTCCATTGTAACAGTGTTTTTTGCAACATATGTCCTATGAAGGATATGAAATCAGTAACTGGCACGGCCTTCACCATCTACACACTGCAATCCTCACACTACTGTGTGCATTCCACAGAGACATGCACTGCAGATAACACATGAAACCATAGGCACAACACTGCCCAGTCTGCAGATGACCCTGCAGATGGGGATTCCTCAAATACATGGAACTGACATGGCAGGTATTACTACATGTACGACAAGCATATCCAGACAAACACTATTAAACCAACATTACTCCAAATGCAGTATAGCAGCACTTACAGTCTGTAGTCAGGTCAGGCACATCCCCCTCCTGTTTGCTGCCCTCTTTCCAAAGTGTATGTTGTTGGAGGTAAATCTCCAATCCATTTGAGATACTGTTTGCCAAACAACAGATCTAGTTCCTGCTCACAGTGACTGAAAAGGCCCAGCACCACCATGATGTTCCCAGGTATTGGAATGTGTATCCATGCAACTGGCTATGGGATTGTTACCACAGCTGTTCCACATGCAATCAGCTAGGGGAGGGCTGCAATTCGTGCAGAGGCCATCAGCTGATCATGAGCATCACAGAAAATACACATGCTGCTGCCTAAACAAGGCAGGTGTGGGTCTCCACATCCACCAGACAAGGAGTGGGGGAGGCAGACAGAGGCAAATACATGTCAAGGAGGGGTGGGAGTGTAAAACTGAAGCATGTTTGTGTCACACAGCACAGGGTATCAGACCCCTGACAACTATGTAGTGCTATCACAGTTCAATGCAGTTATTGGATGCACCACATGGGTTATATGATGTGGAGCACTTAGAACATATATGTGAGGGTGAGTGACATCTGCAACAGGGATACAGTAGATATATGGTAGGTGTCATACACATGCCTGTCTGGATGAACAGGTGCCAGCGTCAACACAGGCACACTCACACAGGGATGAACACACATTGACACACTTGGCAGCACCAGGAGTGCAACTCATCACTAGTGGGATTGACACATCACATCAATTTGCAGGTATCAGATGTACCACATGGGTCATAAGGAGGCCGTATGGCCAAAGAGTATGAGGAGATGTCAGGCATCAGATAGAGTGCTTCAGTATGCCCTGGGAGGTTGTAGTGAGTGTGGATGTGGACATACGCACCATACAACACACACACACAAACACATGGGGTGCAAGTTCTGACATGCATGGGTGCATGGCTACACGGGTGTGTGGTGGTCAACTGTACCAGCAGGCTGTACAAGGGTAGGCAATGGGTATACCTTGGCATCAGGCCACATGACAATGGTCTGCATTGTGGCTTAGGCTTGTAGTTACTGCATTTGCCCACACAGGTGGGTATTGCATCCCCCATCCATTCACCTGGATGACTATTGTGTGTGCCCAATGCTATACACCATATGCCATGTATGTGTTCCTTAGTCCATGACATGGATGGTGTCTGGGATGTGCACATCTCCCACATGCATGTAGAGTGACATGTGGAACTGTACCTGGGGTGTCTGGCCCATGTTGTGAACACAGATTATCATCAGATGTGCCAGTCTTGCCCACCTGTGGCAGGAACTGGTACTGGGCACCAGGTTTACCCTTCACCTACATTGATGGCATGCCAAAAGTATTCCCTGATGTCAGTGTCATCTGTCCATACAGGACATGTTATCAGGCATGGTATGTCCATTGTGAGTCACATGTGAATGTACCACAGGTAGTCCAGGTGTCCATTGGGGAACGTGGCAGAGATGCACTGTCTGCATGTGCATGCATATTGGACAGATGGGCAGGGTGACATGCCCTCTGTAGCCCACTGCTATCACTGCATAGCTACTATCAGTGGCCAATATGCAGTGTACTACCCACATATTGGCTGCTGCCTAGGCATGTGTGTTCATATGACACATGGGTTGAGTGTGTGCTCTAGGTAGTTGTGGGGTTGTTAACTTGGATTGCCTGGCCTTGATGTCACATGTATGGGTATGGCTTTGCACCCCAGCACCCCCAGCTAATTTACATCTGTTATCCCTGTATGGTTGACATTATGATATATAGTAGGGCCACCATAAAATAAATTAGCAAAACCCCCTCCGCAATGCTCACAGTTGGCACACACTCAACTCTACACAGGATACGAGTTACAAACACGCACACACCTATCATGTCTGGGAGTAGAATCCCTACCTAACTACTTTATTACACTACAGCACTACATGGTTATGGTACATGCCACGGACATTACTGGAGTACTAGTTCCCCAAAGGTGTATTTCACAGTGAATGACATCGGCAGGATTACCAAAGTAGGGCATTTCAACTGTACTGCAAGTGACTAGCCTAAAATGCATTGCAGTGAGACACACACAAAACATCCACAACTGACATATGTGGGTATAAAACCCCTGATCGAGGTTTATATCACACTACAGCATGGAGCTGTCATGGGATGCACCACAGGGATTGCTAGAGGCACCCTTCCCCAAAGGTATATTTCAAATTGAATGACATCAGCAGGTTTACCAAAGTAGGGCATTTCAACTGTACTGCAAGTAACTAGCCTAAAATGCATTGCTCCCTACACAGACAGTGAGACACACACAAAACATCCACAACTGACATGTGTGGGTATAGAACCCCTGACTAAGGTCTATATTACACTACAGCATAGAGCTGTCACAGGAAGCACCACAACGATTACTAGAAAACTTTCTCCCCAAAGTTTTACTTCACAATGAATGACATCAGCAGGATTGGCAATGTAGGGCATTTGAAATGTACTGTGAGTGAGTAGCCTATGATGCATTGCTCCATACACAGACATTGCAACACACCCAAAACATCCAGAACTGCCATGGGTGGAGATGGAACCCTACCACAGTTCTAAATCACACTACAGCAGTACGCAGTTACAGGATGCCCTACAGAGATTACTGGACTATGATTTTCCCACAAGTGTATTTCCAGGTGAGTGACATCAGCAGCCTTGCCAAGGTTGAGTATATAAATTATAAGGAGTGTGAGTAACCTAAAAAACATTGTTTGTTACTCAGTCACAGACAGAGACACAAAAATTCACACACATATACACACACACACACACAAATTGCCAAGTCGGGGGTTAGAACATCTATCTATTTACTTTATTCCACTACAGCAGTATGCAGTTACAGGACATGCTACAGGGATTACTGGGCTATTATTTTCCCAGAGTTGTATTTCCAAGTGGGTGACATCAGCAGCCTTGCCAAAGTCAAGTATGTGTATTGTATGGGGGTGTGAGTGGCCTAAAAAGCATTGCTCTCTACTCAGTCAGACACACACAAATTCACACACCAATGCACACACACACACAGTTGCTAGGTCTGGAGTTAGAATACCTACCTCACTACTGTATCACACTCCAGCAATACGCAGTTACAAGATGCACTATGGAGATTGCTGGCCTATGATTTCCCCAGGGGTGTATTTCTAGGTGTGTGACATCAGCAGCCTTGCCAAAGTACAGTATGTGTATTGTACGGGGTGTGTACTGGATGTGAGTTCCAGTCTTCCCAGGTAATGTTCGCAGCCTAATAACAGAAGGTATATCCAAAAAATAGATGTCCCAAAGGAAAAAGTCGAAAAACGATCCAAAATGTTCCACAGTTTATTACACACGATCACAAATGAAATGAAATGAACCGCTGTAGGCAGTTCCAGCAGCGAACAGCACAACCACAAACAGTACGATCTACCTAGGTTTCATCCGTATACAACAGACTTCTTCAGAATACTGCTTTCCCAACTATAGCCACTTAAATATTCACATTGAAACCAATTAGTAAAGTTTCAATAAACCAATTAAATCATTAAAATGAAACAGTTGAAACACTAACATACTTATACCCCATTTTACAAAATACATGTAAAATTGCGTTTCAAATCCCACGAATACAAAAAATATATATATGTGTATATATGTAAATATTTTTATTAATTAATAAATGCTGCAAGGCCAGCCAATAATATACATAAATATGTAAATATATATTTAATCGCATATAAATTTGCATATAAAGTTCAACGTATAATGTTAAGTGAAGTGAATTTAATTCAATAAATACACATACAAGATGCTCATACAATATATATTATGTATAAAAATTAATACGTGTTAAAAAATGTGTTATAAAATCACTGAATTTAAAATTGCTAAGTATTGTACGGGGTGTGAGTGGCCTAAAAAGCATTGCTTTCTATTCCATCAGGCACACACACACAGTTGCCAAGTCTATGGTTAGAACACCTATTTCACTACTTTATTACACTAAAGCAATACACATTTACAAGACACGCTATGGAGATTACCAGGCTTTGATTTCCCCAGAGGTATATTTCTAGGTGTGTGACCAGCAGCCTTGCCAAAGTCGACTAGGTGTATTGTACGGGGTGTAAGTGGCCTAAAATGCATTGATCTGTACTCAGTCAGACACACACAAATACACAGTTGCCAGGTTTGGGATTAGAACACCTACTTCATCACACCACAGCAATGCACAGTTATATGACGCACTATGGAGATTACTAGCCTATGATTTCCCCAGAGGTGTATTTCTAGGTGTGTGGCATCAGCAGTCTTGCCAAAGTCGAGTATGTGTATTGTACGGGGGTGTGAGTAGCCTAAAAAGCATTGCTCTTTACTCAATGACACACAGTTGCCAGATCTGGGGTTAGAACACCTTTCTCACTACTTTATCACACTACAGCAATACGCAGTTACAAGACAAGCTATGGAGGTTACTGGGCATTGATTTCCCCAGGGGTGTATTTCTAGGTGTATGACATCAGCAGCCTTGTCAAAGTAAAGTATGTGTATTGTACGGGGTGTGAGTGGCCTAAAAAGCATTACTCTCTACACAGTCAGACACACACACAGTTGCCAGGTCTGGGGTTAGAACACCTACTTAACTACTTTAATCACACTATAGCAGTATGCAGTTACAAGATGCACTGTAGAGTTGACTAGGCTATGACTTCCCCAGAGGTGTATTTCTAGGTGAGTGACATCAGCAGCCTTGCAAAGTCGATCAAGTATGTGTATTGTATGGAGTGTGAGTGGCCTAAAAAGCACTGCTTTCTACGCAGTCATACACTCACACACATTCACAAGGTCTGGGGTTAAAACACCTACTTAGCTACTTTTTCACACTACAGCAGTATGCAGTTACAAGACACACTACGGAGATTACTGAGCTATGAGTTCCCCAGAGGTGTATTTCTAGGTGCATGACATCTGCAGCCTTGACAATGTTGTGTATATGAAATGTACTGACTGTGAGTAGCCTAGAAAGCATTTCTCTCTGCACAGACAGAGACCGAGACACACACACATGCACACACTCCCACAGTTGCCTAGTCTGGGGTTAGGACTACTACCTAATGAGTTTATCGGTACAGCAGTACACAGTTATGGGACACGCCATGGGGATTAATGAGCGACAGCTCCCCTAAAGGTGTATTTCACATTGGATGACCTCAGCAGGCTTGTCATGATACTACTGTGGTGAGGGCGATGTGTGCATGGGCCGTAACCCTAAATGTAGGGGTTGACATGGCACATGCAGGCACACACGGGGTCATATGCCACAGGTATGTGTATACAGCTACTAGGTGACAACTTCCTTGTACAGTCATGTTGCACATCTGACACGTGCAACATGCTGTCATGCTGAAAGATACTGGTGGCTAGTATCTGCAGTGAGTGACACCTACCCCTCATGTGTTTGGGGCCCTTTGGCTGTGTCCTGGATGGGACAGGCCCAGATGGCTCCTTGTCATGGTCACCCTCTTCAACACATCTATGTCCGTCTACCTTTGGCTTATTATAGTGTCTTGTCCTTACATATATGTCTGTATTCTTATCCACTATGTGTGCAAGGCAGGAGTGGTGCATACTGACATGTGTCTGCACTGAGAACTGCCACTGCCAGATATGTCTGGTCCACTGTTGTTTGCTGACATGGCCTTCTTGTGTTTATGTTTGTGAGCATGCCCAGTATGGGCTTTCAGTATGTTGTT
Organism: Protopterus annectens; assembly: GCF_019279795.1. Taxonomy (NCBI): domain Eukaryota; kingdom Metazoa; phylum Chordata; order Ceratodontiformes; family Protopteridae; genus Protopterus; species Protopterus annectens. The sequence continues at coordinate 1,005,157,318 of NC_056745.1, forward strand.
GACTGACATTGCCTTCATTCCTCTAAGTATGTGAGCATGCCTAGTATGGCCATCTATATTGCATGCGTGGATAAAGTCCAGGTGGTTTGTACTACAGTGCTGACCTTTGTGTTGTACACCGACAGGTAGCATGCTGTGTCTGCAGGGTATACATCAGTCATTTGGCATTGACTATTGCTACATTTCTGCATAGCGGAGGGGACACTAAACTGTTTCTACATTTCTACACAGGGGTGGGGGGCACACGTGACTGTTACTATACATGTACATAGGATGGTGGGGCACACCTTACACTTTTACACAGTTGCTAGGACTGTACTGGTATGTCAGGTAGTCCATTTCAGTCTGTGGTCTTACCTGTCGTGCTGGCTAGAGGCATACCAGTGTACTACAAATTGTAGCTTTCACTACCTACATATTAGTTTCTGGCTTCCTAGCCTTCACAACTTACATCCAACTGGCTGGCCTGCTGTAGTCTGTCTGTGTACAGCTGGGGTAGGGGTTACCCAAGGGGCTCATTCAGAGGCCATAGTACAGCATTTGTTTGTGTTTGTCTACACCTATCCTGCTGGCTGTGACTGTTGTTGGGTATGTGCCCCCCAACTGGCATGTGTGAATCACTTACCTTGTGGGTGTTCCAGTATTGAGGGTGGTGATGCAGGGCTGCCTATGTTGGATGAACATAGTACACTCCCTATACATGGTTGAGCACAGGTAGTGTCATGTTTGGCATCCCTTTTACTGTATGTACGAGTCGGAGAGAAATGTCATTCTCTGGGTCCCTACTGTGTCAGTGCATATGCTATGTGTTGCCTCTTTGCCAAGGCCAGGGTATACTGGGCACACCTCCTTCTGCCTATCAGGGCAGGCTCAGGTTGTTCCTCTGCCGAGTCACTCTGCTACTGTGCAGGCCTTGGCACTGGTGGGGGGGCTGTGTGGCCCTTCCCCATGCTGTTCATGCTGCAGCTGTTTCTGCAGGATCATATTGTGTAGCATGGCACATACAAGGACAATTTGGGTACATGTAGTTGGTGAGTACTGCAAGGCTCCACCGGATGTGTCCAGGCACCGGAACTGTGACTTGAGCATCCCAAACACATCCTCTATTATGATTTGTGTCTGTGCGTGTGTGTCATTATGGAGTTCTTGTTCAGGTGTGTGTGCATTTCTGATGGGTGTCATCAGCCATGGCTCCTGTGCATATCCAGCATCCCCCACTAGGTGGCCATGTGGGATATCCCCATTGGCAAATGTCTAGTACAGCTGCATCAGATGCCAGATGTGGGAATTGTGGTAGCTTCCAGGGCAGCCAGCACACACATTCATTATTATGCACTGGGCATTGCACACAACCTAGCAGTTGATGGAGGGGAAGCCCTTGCAGTTGATGTAGACCCTACCCTGCTCACCTGGTGGTGCTTTAATGCATATGTGCGTGCAGTCTATTGCACCCACTACCTCAGGGTATTCTGCTATTTGGTGGAAGAGATGCATATTGCTGGCCAATGCCTCACGGGTGATAAGGAAATATACATGCTCACCGACATGTGTTGACATGGCATCCAGGAACTGGTGGAGTACCCTGGATGCTGATGCCCGTAAAATACCCATCATATCCCCAGTTGGCCTTTGGAAGGTACCTGTAGCTAGTATTCTTAGGCCTACACATACTTTGGTATCCACTGGGATGGGTTCCCCACTGTTAGTTCTGTGTGTGAGGTGTGGCCGACACAGCTCGACAATTTGCTGTAGGAGGTCCTTGCCCACCCTATAGTGCTCCACTATATCCAGCTCATTTAGCCCTTGATAGGTTACCCTGGGTCTATACACTCTTCTCCGTCTCCTCACTGTGGGTTGCTCAGCAGTATTCACATCCTCACCACCCTCAGCCTCTTGCACATGCTGGTTTATGATAGCAAAATCAGCCCCTAACATTTTTTTCTTTTGCTTTCATTTTGTAAAATGTCCCCATCTGCATACACTGGTGGTGCAGAGTGTTTGGGAAAAACAAGGGGGAAAGTTGTTTGCATAGTTTATAGTGGTGTGCTGGGCTGAGCTGGACTGGTCTGCTGCCTGTGTAATTGGCTGATTCTGATACTTTTCACCTGTCAACTAAGCTAGTTCTCCTTGATTACCTTCCTACTGCTGTTTTCCCTTCCCATTGCCTCCCTGTTTAAGGCCGTGTGAGTGTCGTGCAAACAGAGTGCACAGAGCTGCTTTTTCCTGGTTTAACTTCCTTTTTCTTCCTATAAAACCTGGTGTGTGGCACGCACACCCGCTTACACTTTATAAAGTGTGCTAGGCAGGTTTAGACACACCCCTAGCTTAGCTGTGCTAACCTAGGAGCAATCCCGAGCCACAGGTCTCCAATCCGCTTACAGTATGCCTGACACCCCCCCTGTGATGTCACCTATATCCTAGTCTTGTACCCAGCTATTTATACTCTTATACTCTTGGAACCTGCTTCACACCCTGGGAATATCTGGGATTCACTAACCTTTCCCTCATTTGCATAGGATTGCCTGCTAATGCATAGTTACATGTCACACACTCAGCCTCCCCACTTAGCAACCACTTATCACTGACCAGGTTGTCTTTTGCCTGCCACTGACTTGCATGGCAGAATACTGATTTTTGTTAGAATGCTCATTTTCAGTTAATTTTCTTATTTTCCCCCTGATCCCATTTGTGCGCCACTGGCCTATGCTTAAACAGCCGAGATCAGCAAAAAAAATAAAAGTTGTTTTATTTATTTTTTTAAACAGTTTGCAGTGCCAATGGCCTTCTACTTGGCCACTGGCATGCTTTCTCAATAATATGCAGCTTTTATTTGGAACTGTCATAGCTTTGTTTTGGAGTTTGCGGAAATGTACTAACAGAGTACATTTCTGCAGATTGCACTTGTCTTGCACGGGCTATTGCAAGCTTCCTGGATTGCAATATCACCTCATTTGCATGGATTTCTCCAGCAAATTAGGTGATTTGCATACCAGGGCTTAGTCCATGCAAGATTAGTGTTGGAGCTCTCGTGCATGCCCCTGCCGGCTGTTCCTGGTTCGCACGGCAGACATATTGCTTGCGTGAGCTACTGCACTCATCTTGCACTCTGTGTAGGCTTTTGAGAATCCGGGGGAATATGTTTGCATGAGCAAATGTTAAGTGATATTATTTAACAGTTTCTGGGTTGGTTATAAAGGTTTTGTCAGTTTTGATAGTTTATATGTGCAGCATGTAAAAAGTACACAAGTTCTGTCAAATGTAATAGAATCATCAACATCTGCTATTCTTCAACTTCAGAAACCAGTCTGTAATCTTTTTTTTTTTCTTAACTTTGAAAACTTGATATTTGCAGCCACTTTTCAGTACAGATCCAATGAGTAAAACATAAATTAGGATATAAGGCACAAGCACACAATTAACAGTTGTGTGCACATTTTGCAATCTGGTAGTCACCGATACATAACTCTGTCAGATATATGCAATTATCAACATATATTTATTCATTACTCAATGCCCGTTTTGTTCTATTCAAGTCAGTAGGACATCTATAGCCTAGCATGGTACTTAAGGAAGTGCAAGACAGAGGACTAATTCTGGACAGGATGCCAGAATAGCACAAACACACACACACACACACACACACACACACACATATACACACACACACACACACACACACACACACTTTCACGCATGCACACACGCACCGCACATCTACAGTCATTTTGTAATTTCAGAAGACAAGCAGCTCATCTATGGCTTGCATGGATACAGGGAATACATGGAGAATACAGTGAGGAAACTCCATCCCAGAATTGAACCAAAGTGTTATGAGGTAAGAATTCTAATTGCTGCACCAACTTTCTAAGTTATAGAATCCATTTTGGGATAGAGTAGGTGAAAATTAACACAGTAGACAAAATATGTATATTCGTGTTCTTTGGTGCTAATCTGTCTTGGTACCAATACCCAAAGGGAGTGGATGACATTTGATCCAAATAATTATAGAGCAAAATTCTCGATGTGAATTTTGACATCCACCTTGAGGACATATAACAAATGGGCAATGATGAGATAGATCCAATAATAATACATAGATCTTTACCTGCTCCCATGTCCTATAAAGGTTAAGCTAAACAGTTTTAGTGCACAAATGATTTACCGCTTTGAATCTGTAGCAGACTTGCTGCTACAGAGATATCAGAGGAGAAGCAGAAACAACAAATAATTTTAACATCTGGGAAAAACTTAATTCAGACTTTTTTGGAAGGTTAACTGTTGAACAGTTTCCAGTGTTTCTTCTGTGGTGGCCCCTCATGGCTGTTGATGCTCCAATACAACACTAGAGCTTAACAGTGGTGAGGGTGCTTAACAAGTCTGTTGTTTCCCAGATTTTGGTTCATAATTATGATGCTCCGTGCACAACATCACTGTTATGGATAAACTAGTTCTGCTAAATATCTGACCACAATTACAAACATCTGAAAACTGGTGATACTCTGGGTGGTTTGCACAGAGGTTCTGTATGTCTCATTATATCAGGCCGAAAAATCTAGCCTGAACTCTAGCTTTTGTCTTGTCTATTCCTAATTGACCACCCAAAGTGTGACTATGTGCTAATTTCATTAAAAGTGCAATAAAAGGCTCTGGAATTAACAAATGGCTACATATATTTTCCCTCTCTGTAGTTACCATGTAAAGAAAGTTATTACTTACTTCAACATAGGGGTATGTAGTGAGTCTACTCTGTTCTTTTGGCTTGCCACTTGTATTCTAAGTGTTCTCTCTAGCTCTGCTTAGTGTATCAACTTTCTGCTGAGCTGTCTTGAAGTTGACATGGGTTATTAGGAGGTCATTCTGGTGGTAAATGGAAGCCATGGCCTCTTCTCCAACAAATATGGGTACAGGAATTTCACCTTCATTTTATTCATCCCTATAAAGTGCATCTAAAAATTAATTTTTACCAGGGGGATGGCTACTTACAATTCTCTGATTTAGTATAGCGGGGAGATGTTTAAAGATCACATACAAAGCTCCAAAGCAGAATATTAGTAAATGATTCCATTCTGGCCTTTGTAAGATGTTCACATTTCTGTCTGCATAGAAATACTGCTTTGTATAAAAATAAAACAGTAATTCTTGAGAAAATGTTAAAAAATTGCATCCCCTTTGATGATTTCATGCTGCTCAGCTTCTATTTTCCTCCAGATGCAATCATGGTTGGCCTGAGGCCATATTTTTTATGTACTGCTTTTATTAGTAGAATGTGAGACAAAAGATGTATGTCAAGCTGCCTCCAGACAAGTAAATGGTGATAAAGTTATTAAGTCTAGTATTATTGATCCTTTAGAGAGCAATCATTTAGTTATGTATACAACTGTTAATGGATGAATTGCAAAACAAAAACGTGGAATGAAATCATACTGTATAGCATGCTTGAATGAGTGCTTGTGATTGTGTGTGTGTGTGTGTGGGGGGGTTGTGAAGCTATACATCATGCTTCACGATGAGCAACTACACTATATTCAAAAGATTCAACTTTTCATGTGAGGAATCATAAAAAATGATGAAGCTTGTGTACCTCAAACAAATTTAAAAATGCCAGTCATGCAGCTGGATTACCACATAATATGTAAATGTCATATCTTTCTGTATGCCTCTCTCCCACTCTGGCTTTCTATAGCTACAGGTACATCTATTTCAGTTTTAGTTGTGCAACATGTATCACACTTGTCTTTTGTGTAGAAGGTTGTGGGTTCTATTCTCGCACCAGGTAAATCACTTGCTGGCACTGCAGTGCAGTATAAATGAGCTGCACTAATGAATGTGTTGTCCGTAAGATGAGTTGTTAAGATGAGGCCCTATCTGCCTGAGCTGGTGGATCACAAGTGACAGAAAAAACTTCTACACAATTAATAAAGTGTAAAAATATTTCTGCAGGGGGACAAGACCCCCTTGCATCTTGGGGGGGGGGGGGGTTCACACCTACATTCCTATTCAACTCCACAGTTCCATAGCTGTGGAGAAAAAGAAAAATAACACCAAGCACTCACTGTGAACTAGATGAAATAGTGGAGGCACACAAACACAAACACCTTCAGATTTATGACTGCAACATGACTGTGACCACTGCCACTTGGCACATTCTCTTCTAAAGCCACTGCAGTTATAGCACTCATATATATCTGCTTTCGGCAAACAAAACTAGGGATTTTTAGTATTGCAATTCTACATCTAGTTAAATGTTCTTTTTCTTTGTTTTTTTTTTTTTGAAAGTTATCTTGCTGTCACATTTGTTTACTCAGTTGCCCAATATATATTAGGATAGCAAGCTTACATCTTTCTGTAAATTTTGAATCTTGTTAAGCAGCATCACGTATGTTTTGTCTTTGACTGTGGAAGGAAGAGGTGGACAGCATAGTGTGCTCATGAGTATGTGTGTGTGTGCTTCTAGGTCACTTTGACTGACTGTTCTGTAGCTGCATGTATGGAACTTAATGAATGTCTGTCTGTGGATTCAAGCACTCCATTTCACGTTTCACGTCTTTATTAAATGACCCACAAGCAGCTTTCTGTTTTTGACTGTTCCTCATAACATATATTATTATCTTGCCAAGTACCTGGTGACAGAAAGCCGTAGATGCAGCCATAATTCACTGTCACTATGAACATGTTAATGTGAATCCTGTAGTTCCAAAAATGTAACAGGTATGTATGCTGATTTTAAAAAGTAATTGCCACTCCTTTTGCTACCGTGTTCTGCATTACTGTTTATGGAATGTCTATGGTTTCTCAAGCACTGCATTTAGATGTATAAGTTTAAATGCTTGTGCCTGTATTTGAGCATGTGCTTTTGTATGTGCTGCTGAGTGTGTGCTGGAATGTTTGTAGTATTTGTGTCTCTGTAACATCCTAGGTATGTATGTTAACCTGTGTGCCTACGTTTTTCGGTGGGGGTCATGCTCATGCTTTAGTTGCCCATTAGTTTGCATGTATATGTATGCAAATGTGTAATGTTATATATGTTGCCTGACATCAAAGGTGTAGCCAGTGATACTCAGTGTACTCTACTGAGTACATTTTATTATGAACATCTTATCAACTTGGCCTTTTTTCATAATATATCTATAACTGTCTAAATGAATGCCTTTAACAAAAGATTCAATATAGCTAATCTAAAAAACAATATATTTAATAGTTTTAGGGGGAAAAGCTGAAAATGTCACTTACATTTATTAAGTGCTTGGGGCAGCATTTTAAGAGATGTGTGCATTTTGAAGTGATCAGTGTCCGGGGGAGGTGGGGGGGGGGCAGCACTAAGAGCATATGAGTACAAAATGAAATTTGGTAAATACACCCCTGCATGACATGTATGTATATCAATGTGTGTGTGTGTGTGTGTGTGTGTGTGTGTGTGTGTGTGTGTGTGTGTGTGTGTGTGTGTGTGTGTGTGTGTGTGTGTGTGTGTGTGTGTGTGTGTGTACATGCATATCTATGTATATGTAAATACATTTCCCATGATGAAGTACTGTTTTCTATATATGAATATGTTTATATGCCTGAATTTATATATAGCCACAGATACATTTGTATGCATGTGTGTATATATGATGTATGCATGTATGTCTGCATGACTCAAAATGAACAGAGATACATTTTAGAAGAAATAAATTTTGCAGACCTGCATACATTGAAATGTATTAACAGACACACACACACACACACACACACACATATATATATATATATATATATATATATATATATATATATATATATATATAAATATATATATATATATATATATAAATATATATATATATATATATATATATATATATATATATATATATATGTGTATAAATATATATATATATATATATATATATATATATATATATATATATACCCTGATAGGCATATTCATAAAAGTCCTGGATTTATTAATGGGCATATGTATAATTACTGGCATATTTAAAGGTACAGTACATGAAGTTATTTATTTTCACTCATGCATACATATATAGGCTTAGATGAAAATCTACTGTGGCATTTTTGATGTTTGCTTTAGTTTGAGTTAGTACAAGCTGTTTTAGTCTAATATGTCTAATTAGTCAATATTGTGATCACCTGATGTCAATGTTGCATTATTTATAATTTTTTTCCTGGTCCAGAAGTTTGCTTCTGGCAATGTATGCACTCATCTTTATTGGGCAGTCTCTCCAGTTTCATTGGATATGATTGTGTTATTTAATAAAAGATTATTTTCCTTCTTTTTAAATATTAGTTTATTTAAGTTTTAAATTAAGTTTATTTGATATTATAACACTGTCTGAGCTTCTATATATACATGCTATAAGTCTGATATGATACAAGTAATCCATGTACTTATTTTTAACATTATTTTTATAAGCTTCTTGATTTCAATATTTTCTGCATGTTCAGATACTATGTTGTTATAGTCGTTATATTTTATTTTGTTAATCATCTGACTTAACACATAACTTGCTGTTTGTTTTAATTCAGTTTTTGAGCAGCTTGCCTTCTAGGACTGAAAAAAAAACAAGAGGCGTGAAACCTTGATCTGTGTGGTTCTTTTTCCTGCTTCCTCAGCCAATAAAGGAGGATTATTGAGTGCTGGTGGTTCATCTGGGTTTTTCTTTATACTTTCTTCTCTGTATACTCACATTTCAATCTTTGCAACAATCTGATTGTTTGCATATCTCTCTCCCTGGGATTCAATAAAGCAATTTTACCATGCCAGAATACTGTAGCGGCTTCTACATGGAATACGGCTACCGAGCGATTCAGTAAAAAAGGCTGGGGGTGTCCACGAGCCTGCCAGCACTATTCTGGCATAAACACCACTGAATAATGCTAATTACCATATTTGCTAGTGAAAACCATGCAAATTAGGTGAATTAGCAATTCAGTAAGCAGACAGGATGTGTGCCAGAACAGTGTCTGCTGCAGAAATCTATTCGGTTGCAAACCATGTACATTTCTGCAAAAATCAAAACGGGGACATGATAGCTCAAAGTAAAGCAAGTATTATGATTATTAGGCATGTCAGTGGCCAAAAATATAATTATTGGCATGCAAAACTGTGTCAAAATTATAAAAATCAAAACTTTTTTAGCCAATTTCGGCCCTTTAAGTGTAGCATAGTATAGCGCAAATGAGATTGTGCAGAAAATAAAAAAATGTAAAAACACAATTTTATGTGAAATATGAATTTTGCCATTTTAGTGGGTAGCGTGCAGAATCAAACAATAACAAGTAGCACTGGTTGCTAAGAACAGAGGCTCTGGTATAGTGGTGTAACAAGGGTCTACGGTAGTGGGATATGCAAATGAGCAAAATTTACTGAATAGCAAAATGGGAGACCATTGTCTGGATGCACCTAACCATGTAGGAGCTATACTGCAGTGGTGTAAGCAGGAGAAGCAACTGACATGAAAAGGGGGTGTTATGCCTGGTGTAAGCACATTAGAGCTCCACAGCTTCCATTTGAGCTAAGCAAGGGTGTGTGTCTGAGGCTGTATTTACTTATTCCCTGAAATGAGGAGCATGTGGGTGTCCAGAGGAGGGCCATTTCCACTTAAAAGTGTTTACTTTAGCTAAATGGGCTTGCACGCTGTACACTTAGTGTTAAAAAAAAAAAAACGGAAATAGCAGAACTGTTTACATTTGGGCAACGGGTTTGCGTGGCACACTGCGGGGCTTAAAAGGGGCGAAAATGGGAAGGGGAAAAAAAGGGAAATAGCAGAATAAAAGCAATCAGTACAAATAATATAGCTGGTAAGTGGAATGTATCATAGTCAGACAATCATACAGGCATCATCTGCAGCACAACACTATAAACTATGCAAACACCTTTCAGTCTTGTTTTTCCCACAAACTCTGCACCATTGGTGTACACACTTGGGAGAATTTTAACTGATAAAATGTTAGGGGCTGCTGTCACTTTGATACATCAGAATGAGTTACAGGCTTCAGGACGGTGAGCAGGATAATGCTGACAACTGCCCCAGACTGAGGAGGAGGAGAAGAGTGTTCAGACCCAGGGTAACCTACCAGGGGCTACATGATCTGGAGATACTAGAGGACTACAGGGTGGACAGGGACATACTTTAGAAACTTATCTAGCTGTGCCAGCCTCACCTAAGACCCAGAGCCAACAGAGGGGAACCCATCCCAGTGGATACCAAGGTATGTGTATCCTTAAGAATACTAGCTACAGGTATTTTCCAAAGACCTACTGGGGAAATCATGGGGGTGTCACAGGCATCTGCATACTACCTGGTGGTACTGGGTGCCATAGATTACATGCACATCTACATCAAAGTGCCACCCGGTGAACAGGGTAGGGTCTATGTCTATGTAAACCATAAGGGATTTCACCCCATCAACTGACAGGTCATGTGCAATGCCCAGGGCATTATCATTAATGTGTGTTCTGGCAGCCTTGGAAGTTATCACAACTCCCACATCTGGCATTCCTCACAGCTGTACCCAGGATTTGCCAGAGGGGACATGGCCATCTGATGGGGATGCTGGCTATGCACTGGAGCCATGGATGATGACACCCATCAGAAATGCACACACATACACTCAAGAATGCTGCAATCAGGCACACATACAAACCAGGATCATTATAGAGCATGTGTTTGGGATGCTCAAGTCACAGTTCTGCTGCCTTGCCATATCTGGTGGAGCCCTGCAGAACTCACCAGCCACATGTGCACACATGTTCATAGTATGTGCCATGCCACACAATATGATCCTGCTGAAGCAGCTGTGGCAGGAACAGCATGAGGAAGGGCCACACAGCTTCCCACAATTACCAAGGTCCCACAGGCAAAGAGGGAGTCAGAGGAGGAGCCCCCTGAGCCTGCCCCTGTAGGTAGAGTGAAGTGTGCCCAGTATGCCCAGGCCTTAGCAAAGAGGCAACGCATAGCACACACACTGACACTGTAGGAACCCAGGGACTAACACCTCTTTCTGACTCAGTAAAATGGATGCCACACACATCACACTACCTTACCTTACCATGTATAGACAGTGTACTGCATGCATCCGACAGAGGTAGCCCTCAGGCATCGTCCTCACAAGTGCCACAGGCACAAGGTAAGTCAGTCTTCTTAATAATAAATGAATGGAGTAGTATGTTCTGGTAGCATATCTATGGTATTGCTGCATGCATGTAAGGGAATGGGGTGGCCTACTGGGATAGCAGCAGACAACTGACAGCTATGTGGGACACCAGGAAATGTTTGCCCAATACTGGCTTCCCCACACAATCCAAGGTGACAAATCCCACTGCAGTATATGTATGGGACCAAATAACTGGGGTTCGTAGGTCACAGGCATGGATGTCAATTTGGGGGTCCCATACTCACCCCTCAGCCTCACCCAGTAAGTCAGTCATACAAAACCATAAAGAAATGTCTGGCAAAGGCCCACAAATGACAACAATGATGAAATACCCCCCCTACAGACTTACACAGTGATATTACAGCAGGTCTTGCACTTGCAGTAAGGCTCTGAAGGGTAAGAAGTCTGAAACTCAAATGTATGCCATTACATTTACCAGGCTGTGGAATTGGTGACTCATCACTGGGACTAAATAGAAATTCCTTAAGATTCCAAGAGCAGAATAAGTTATTTTTTACACTTATTACATTTAATTGCACTTCTTCAACTCTTATAATTGTGCTACACAGCTAATCTACTACAGTTTGCACTGTTATAAAGCTTTTTTTAATGTTTCACTGCATTCATGTACTGTTTTATACTGTTTAAACTGTATTTGTCATTGCTAGATACTGTTTCACTACTCTAATTGCATTTTTTACTGAATTACTTAACTGTAGACTGCTTTTTCATACGGAGAGTTGTATTTTCTGTTTGTGAGTGCTCTATCTGTGCTTTTGTGCTTTTTATGAGGTTTCTGTGTTCTAGTCAGGTATCATATAACAGATGTTTTTGCAGTTAAAAGCATTCTCTAGAGTGTCCTTGTTCCATTATCTGTTTAAAATTTTCATGTAGTGGCTACACCTAGCAGCTGTAATAAGTTTCCCACTCACCCTCCCTATTGATGTCTTATTCTTATACTTGGTGCCTTTGCAGTTTCCTGCCCATACTATAAATGAGATCTGGGACACTCCTCCCAGTCTAGTATAATTAGCTCATTCTACCTAATACAGAGAGAACATTTGAGAAGGCCAACCCATTTAGATTCTTAATCTTGAATTATCTTCTGTTCCTTCTTTCTCCTTTTCCACTTTACGAAAAAAAAATTCTAAGCTTGTTTCCTGCTTTTCCTATAACTAGTCTCGTCCAGATACAGATTTGCTGTATCCAGGACTGTTTGTAAGCTCCTGAGCCCCTCAAGTTTTTCTGTATTGGAATAAAGCCTTCTAGCTTATCAATGAGAGTGGTAAGCACTAGGTAGTCTATCTACTACAAGTGGAGTGGTTTCTGACCCAGAAATTGTGGTTTATTGGCCGTTTGGGCAGTTTTTTTTATCTCCTTCAACTTTCTGATTTTAAAAGCCTGTATTTGTGCTTGTTTCCCCCCTTTCTTGTAACTAGTCTAGTCCAGATACAGATTTGCTGTATCCAGGACTGTTTTTAAGCTTCTGAGCCCCCCAAGCTTTTCTGTGCTAGAGGGAAGCCTTCTAGCTTATCAGTGGGAGTGGTAAGCACTAGGTAGATAACCTACCACAAGAGGAGTGGTTTCTGGCCCATAAATTGTAGTTTATTGGCCATTTGGGTAGTTTTTCCATCTTTCTCAACTTTCTGATTTAAAAGTCCCCCATTTGTGCTTGCTTCCCAATTTTCCTGTAACTAGTGTAGTCCAGATACAGACTTGCTGTATCCAGGACTGATTGTAAGCTCCTGAGTGGTGCCAAAGTCTGCTCTTCAATTTGTCCTTTAGATCTACTAGTTCTCTCCTGTCCTGCACTTATACTAGCTTATTAGTCTAGCAGTGTACCAGCTTCTTGTAGCAATTATTGTAGCACACAAAAGTGCTACCAGCACTAAACGTTCTACAAGGAAACAGATCCAGTACTTATTATCAATGCCCACCCCTCCAGGCATATCTAAAGGTCAGTTCCCTGTGCTTTCTCCTATTAACCTGGTGAACTTGGGCATCATGGGGCAATGTAGCAACTGCCTCATGTATACCGACAACCCCCTCCTCTTACCTCCCAACACTCAGACTTGTGAGACATGCACTTATATATCCAAATTGGAAGCCATACACTCACCAGCCAAGAGAGGAATAGCTGGTCAAGAGGAGAAGGTCAACACTTGCACCACAACACATGGAACACATAGCCCTCCAGAACACACACCAGCACCGCCTTCACATAAAAACACAGACCACACACCCACCTTCCCGGAGGCTCTCAATAAAAATCTACCCAAGCAGCACAGACCTCCAAGGCAGAAATACACTCAACCACCACAACAAAACACTAATCACAAGACACATAACTCTCCTAAACAGTGTGCCACTCAACCAAAGCCCCTAAGGCAAAACAGCATTCCCAACACACTAGTCATAGGTGATTCAATAGTGAGGCACACTGATGTTCCACTCACTAGGTTGAATAAGGAGAAAGTAACAGTGAGCTGCTTGTCAGGTGCCAGGATCCATCACATAATGCATGCACTCAGGTCGCTCAACAGCAGGTACAAATATGACTCTGTCATTATACATGTTGGTGTGAATGATCTGAGACGTATATCCCTGGACTACATGAAAAGAGACATTGAGTAGCCCAGGCAGGTATGACCCTAGCCCTGAGCAGCATCCTACCATCACCCAGAATGATACCACAGTACAAGCAGAAAATGATTAATTTCAACAATTGGCTATGTTTCTGGTTTCTTTCTAAGGGGATCCAGTATCTGTCTGCCTGGGATGACATGATTGACAGACCTCGATGCTTTGCCAGAGATGGCCTGCATCTATCACCCCTGGGCATCTGGATGCTGGCCAAGGTTTTTGCCACCCCTATAGTACCTTTTTTAGGCAGTGTTCCAAAGACAAAATTTCCACTGTAACAGCTACAAACAAATGCAATCTGAGGGTCATGCTGCTGAATGCTAGAAGTCTAAATCTCAAAATATACCCTCGCTCAAAGCACTCCTTAAAATGGAGAAAATCAACACTTGTGCTATAACAGAGACCTGGTTCAAGGCATCAGAAAGCACCCATGCACTATCAGGCAATAACTCATTCCACACCTTTTGCCCCCAGAACTTGGACCGAAGCTCCAAAGGCAGTGGTGTTTCCATATTCATAAAGGATGTGCACACCTCCAGACTGGTAGCCCAACATAACACATCAGAGTTACTTCAGGTGCAGTTAACATTGGGTACAACAGTGATTCAGGTTGTAGCCTGCTATAGGTTCCCAACCATGCCCAAGCCTCACATTCCACGTTCCTAAGCACCCCGGACAATATTAGGATCCAACCTAATACTTTCTTACCAGGCGACTTCAACTACCCCTCCATTAAATGGGAAAACTACTCATGTACCAATACACTTGCCCAACGTTTCCTGGAGTTCATTAATTCCAATGCCCTGGACCAGCTTGTTCTTACCCCCACTAGAGGTAGCAACATCCTTGACCTGGTCATTACTAACATGGCCGACCGTTACTCTATACCAATAGTCAGCTCCTCCCTGGTTAGATCCGACCACAAACTAATCACCTTGGAAATTCACATCCCTCCCACCCCACTCTCGCAAAGGTAACCACCATGAAAAACTTCTGCAAAGCTAACTTTGGGCTCCTAAAAACAGAGGTGGCTAACTTCATAGCACCCATGCAAATGGAGAATAGTTGTATGACCGCTGTATTATACACCAATGCACTATACGAACATGTACACAAATGCATGGATCTCGCTATACCGAGACACTCTCCTGCAAAAAAAGGAAGCCAATCTGGTGGTCCCCTGCCATAAACAAACTCTACAACAGAAGGAGGAAACCGATGCAGAATAAGGTGAAGTCCCGACTGGAAAAACTCCTTTAGCAGCCTCAACAAAAATTTGAGATCCCTCATCAAATCCTCTAAAGCTAGTTATGAAAACAAAATTGCAGCAGATAGTAAAGACAACCAAAAGTCCTTCTATAGTTATGTAAAGAATATCCATGGCAATACCCAGTTTTGCTTTGAGCTACTGCACAATGGTACCTCCTAACCAAGCCAACAGATATTGCCAGTATTGTGGCTGACAGATTTGGTGCCAACTTTACCCCTTTCTCCCCCCAAAGGACCAATCACAATACAAGTAGATTGCCAGGCACCCAGTATTACTGCTGCACAGTTTAAAACAGCACTGTCCATGGCCAAGAATACAGCTTCTATGGGACCTGACAATATCCCTGGCTGTGTTTTACATGAACTACAGAATGAACTGGCACCTCACCTGTGTGCCCTGTTCAGTCACAGCCTCACCTTAGGCTTTGTCCCTACCGAATGGCGCACTGCTAAAGTCATGCCTCTCCACAAAGGAGGAGCAACTACAGACCCTGGGAACTATCACCCCATTAGCCTGACGAGCCCGATATGCAAAGCTATGGTACGCATCATCATGGACCTAATAAACAAGGATATAGGGAATCTCCAAACTCTGGATCCCACACAGTTTGGCTTTGTGAAGGGTAGATCATGCCTGCTCAACTTGGCAGACTTCTTTGAGTCAGTCACCAGAGCTGTGGATGAAGGCAAGGTGGTTCATACAGCCTACTGGCCAAGGCTTTTGATAACATTCCCCACTCAGGAATCATAGAAAACTCCCTAACCTAGGCACCAACCCCTGTATCACTGGGTGGGTTGCAAACTGGATCACAGATAGAACCCACAGTGTGAAAGTAGCTGACTACAATTTAGACTGCCGACTAGTCAAGTGTGGAGACCCACAGGGTTCAGTCCTGGGTCCTCTCCTGTTTGGTATCTACTTCTCTGAAGTCCATGCCAACAAAAAGGGACTCTGGCTGACAAAGTTCACAGATGATTACAAGTTGGGAGCTATTATTAACTCCCCAAGTGATGTTTACATCCTGCATAATGGCCTCACTGAGACCAACGACTGGTGTAGGAACAATGGCCTTAAGCTCAATGCCAAAAAATGTGTCATCATCCCCTTTGGGAAAAACCCAGTTTCCATGAATTACCACATTGATGGTAGTCTACTGAACATAGAAGGTGTTATAAGAGATCTGGGAACACAGGTTGACAGCAACCTCTCTTTTGATCACCACATTGCTGCTGTGGTCAGAAAGTCCTTCTATGTGGCACATTTCATTACTAAGGGTTTTGCATCCAGGAAGAAAGAGGTCACTGTCTCCCTCTACTCTTCCTTCATTAGGCTTTTCCCTCATTGGGTACTATGCCCCATTTGGCATGTACTTCACTAGACACCTGCAACAACTGGAGAGGCTGCAAAAGTACCTCACAAAGAGGATCCTAGGCCTTAAACACTTGTCCTATATGGACAGACTCAAAAAACTCCAACTATTTTCTATCTCATATCGCCTACTTAGAGATGATCTCTGCTTGACTTACAAAGCCATGTCTGACCCAGGTCTGTTAGAAATGCTACATCTAAAGAAATCCCAATCCCTCCGCACCACATGCTCCAGAGACCTCAACTCAACCTCATTACCACAATTAACAGAACATGCTGGAGGGACAGGTTCATAACCTAGATACTGCCTATGCTATGGAATAGACTTCCCATACATGTGAAGCAGAGCATCTTGCTGGCCCTCTTCTATAGAAATCTTGATGAGTGGACGGGAAACAGAAAATTTACCCCAGGGATAACTCCAGTGGCTCTACTCAACAGAGGCACTGCAAACTATGGTCGGGTGGCACTATGCCAGGGACGTCTTATGGCTAGGCTTGTAAAGGCCCCAGGGCCATTAGCCTAGTACACACCAATGAACCTATGAACAATCTGACCTGCGATCTTTAGTAATATGCCTCTATTCCCCAAGACAGGGCAAAATAATATGCTAAATGGAACCAAAATGTAAAGCAAATATCAACACAGTCTGTGCAAATGTGTACATTTGACAGGTGTGCCCCTCCCACACCCATACTCCTATAGAAATGCAGTAACATGTATGTTTGTAGGGAAATAGCAGCAGAGTACACATTGCCAGGGCTGCCCCAATCAACATGATAAGTTGTTGCATGTCCGCAATATGCAGGGGTCAATGAGCTATGTACATGTGTGGTCAATACTGTCAGGATGTGGTCAGCATTTGCTCCTGGCTGTTGTGTCTTAGTGGCCTAGGAACAGTACTGTGGTTCACAGGGCCATGTTCCAAGAACTACAGTGCCAACTATTTTGCATGTCAGCTACACCTATGCTAGGAGTTGAACACACTGTCCAGATGTCAATATCTGTTACTGCAGGAAAGCTGAACAGGTCGTGGACAGGGGGCCACACATATGGACAGTACACAGCTTGGAGTAACCTACACAGTGCCTACTATACCACTCAATTTTACAGACCTATTGCAGAATCTCCAGAGGTTTGCATGAAATTTGTGGTCTGTATTACATGAAATAGTGGTTATCTGGCAATTCATTGGCAAATCACGTAAGACTAAGGTCAGAAAATAATGAGAGATTGTAGTGTCAGACGTCATACCCTATAGAAAAATGCATGCTAATGCAAAACTTGTTATTGTATCATCTTTCTAGGTTTGTAAGGTCAATACTTAAAAATGGTCTCTATATTTAGGCCTTTGTCCCCCAATTACTTATAGCTTTGTCCAGATGTCTGGCTCTCAGAAGTTGAGCAGTATGGTGCCTAGTAGGGCAGCAGGTACATGAAGGTCAGTGTACTTCCAGTTTATAAAAGGCTGCCACCTTTCTGTGTCAGCACTGACAACATGTCACTGGCCAACAGCCATACCCCTGGCATGCCAGAGGCTGTCACAGAAGGAACACAAGTATGCCCTGTATATCTGTTCTGCTTGTCCAAACATTGCATTCACCTGCCAACTATTTGCAAAACAAGTAAAGGTCGTGTCAACACACCAATGGCAGACAGTGGAGAAGCAGACATCATACCCATAACAGAAAGCAAGCAAAAACCAAACTGGTCCCCCACTGTCTATGTTTGGCAGAACAGTATTAACACCCTGTCCTCATGTGTGGGCCTTCATCTGACTGTCATATATGGGCCTATCCAGATGTCAGAGTCTTTGATGGTTTGACAGCTAGGCCAACATGTAGCCGCATGATAACATAGTAACACAAACTGTCTGAGGACCCCAGATGATGTAGTGGTGCAATGATGGACAACCTGCTATATAGGTATGCTAAAAGTGTGAAGTCCATAACCTTGTGATATTATGGCATTTACCCTGCTCACACCAGAATTACAAATGCATAACAACAGCCACTGTGGGCAAAACCTGTGACTGGACTACAGAAGGACAAAGAGACACACATAAGGGGAAGGGGAGCCACTGGCCAGACAAATGGAGAATGTGCACACCAGAACAAGTTTTACAGTGACACAGGTACCCTGCAGTGTATGGAGTCAGTAAACATCACCTGCAAATACACAACACACACCCACATAAGTGGAGGTCCACAACAAATCAAAACCCCAAGCAAAGGACACCTCAGAGGCAAAAACACATGAGAAATCCACAAACCTACCTACCACAGACCACACATAGTCCACACACCAGGGTCTTGAAAATACTAAGGCCTTAACATACGCCTAACATTTTACTCATGGAAGAGTCCACTTTGAGACACACAGATGTGCTGCACACCAGGCAGGATAAGGAGAAAGTCACAGTTACTTATTTGTCAGGTGCCATAATCTGCCATATCACACATGCACTCAAGTCACCCCACAACAGGTACAGGTATCACTCTGGCCTGGTCCATGGCAGTGTGAATGATGTCAGATGTACCTCCCAGAATATAGGAAGACAGACACTGAGAGTTCAACAGGTCCGAAAAGGTTTAAGGGTTTGGAAATACCCGACGGGGCTTATGCAGCATTCCTTACTACACCAAGAGTTGTTAGTCATGTTTGATAGCCGTGGCAGTGAATTAATGGAACTACTTATCAAACACTACAGCATTTCTATGGATAAACTTTATGAAGAAATTAAAGTAATGGATAAAACTATCACCAGTGATATAATTTTTAATACATTCAAATCACAATATGAAAGTATTTTTAAGAAAATAGACAATATGTGTATGCTCATTTCCAGTAGAAAAAACAAAAAGCTTGAGAGGGACCGTTTGGCTTACCATAAGGTTAAAGCTTACCCTAATCCACCAAGAGGTCAGCAAGCTAGTTGAAAGGGAGATAAGTCTGGAGCAACTAGTTTTGATGCTGTGGATAGTGATGCAGCAGCTGACACTTTAGAAGTGCCCACAGTATGGTGCTCAGAGTGACTTTGAAACAAGAGGATTCAGAACCAGAACCCCTACCCCTAGAAGAATTGAGCGAATTGGAAGAATTGGAGGAATGGCTACAGCAATGCCAAGTTTCAGAGGTGACTGTAACGGAACCTTATATTATTGGTTCCAACTCCAATTGAGACTTTTAGATTTACAGTTACAGTGGGGTGGATATGTCTACTGTGCATGCTCATTTGTTTTGTAAAGGGTATACTTTTGTGCCCAGTAAATCAGCTGATGTGTTTAAGCTTATTTGGTACTTAAAAATGTACACCTGTAATTTGAACTTGCAATTATTGTTTTGTGACAGTTTAGAGTTTGATAATGCCCTCTGGGTTCCTAGCAATTACAACCCTGACTTAAATCATACCTTAAACATTTTTAAGAAATCCTGTGAAGGGGATTTTAGGCATTTTATTTCCAACACAGGTTATGTTGAAAATATTTCATATGCAGAGTGAGTGTCACTTGAGGAATTAAAATCACAGAAGAACCTGAGATTTATGCAAACAGATAAAGGGGGGGGGGGAGTAGTTGTCATGGAAAATAATTATTACGTTCAGCGCATGTTTAGTATGTTATATGATGATGTTTATACTGAAGTGTCCTTGAATGAAGTCAATGTAGGTTATAAGTACATAGATTATGCATTATCTGATATGTAAACTCAGGGGCAAATTTCTCTAACAGAATTGAATTGCATGACAACCACTTGGCCAACAATTTCTGGTATCTTTGGTATACCAACGATACACAAAAACTTTAAGAGACCCCCAGATGACCCATAGTTGACTCAGGTGGGTCTAAGACTTGTTATATCGCATGTTTTCTTGACAAGCAACTGAAATATGTAGTATCTAAAATCCCTTATTTATGCCATGATTCCTGGCACTTTTTGACCTTATGTAATCAGATCAGTCAATTTCAAGAAGGGATTTTTATTACTGTTGATGTTAAAGATTTGTACAACTGTATTCCACATGATGTGGGCATGGAATGGTTTTCAGACTTTCTGTGTCAAGTGGTAGGTTTAGGTAAAGTTACTACCTTTAGTCAACTAATGGAACAGATATTAAAGTAGAACTACATCTATTTTGAAGGGCATTATTTTAAACAGATGCTGGGGGGGGTAGCAATGGGCTCTGCATGTGGCCCGTTATTTGCTAATATTGTGATGGCTTGGTGGGAGAGGTGTTATTTGTTTCCTTCTAAGTTTCACAACTATATTAAGATGTATATGAGTTATTTGGACAATCTGTTTATTGCATGGGTAGGACCATTAGATGTAATTCCACATTTTACTGAGTATATTAATCAGACCACCTCGTTTTTGAAGTTTACACATGCCATTGGTTGGGATAAAAGAGCTTACTTGGATGTTTTAATTGCCAAGTCCCCAGAAAATTATGCATTAATAGCTTCTATTTATAGAAAACCTACCCACTCCAACAGTTATCTCCACTACACCAGTAGTCACCCTTTTCATGTTAAAAGGGGAGTGGTAAAAGGGCAATTAGTTAGGGCGGCTTGTATGGTTACGGACCATGATGGTTTTCTTCAGGAATGTACATATATACTCAAAATGTTTTCCAATAGAGGCTATCCACCATGGTTATTGACTAAAATTCGTAATGAGGTAGTTAATAAGGATAATAATCATGAATATAAGCCCCCTCCTGCAGTATCTTTCCTTACATAACGAAGAGTATGGCATCTTTGATGAATGGTGATCAGGATATTGTGCCTCAGATGGGATCTGGTACCCTGAATATAACATAGGGAAAAGAAAACTTTTTTTGCCCTTTTGTTGCCACATATTTTAGTAACAGTTTCATTATTACTGATATTTTGAATAAAAATTGAAAAATTATTATGGGTGACCAGGATATCCAAGACAGGCTGGGGTTACACCCTAATATTGTGCATAGACGTGCACCTAATTTAAAAAGCATTATGGGGAAGGAAGTGGCTAAGAACAGTACTAACACTGGGAGGATGGTTCCATGTGGAATGTGTCATCAGTGCAAACACATTTTTTCTTGGTACAAGTGTTAGTATAAGGGGAAGAAATATTGATATAAAAGGAAAATATTCCTGTTATTCCCAGTCAGTGGTATATATGGCTTTGTGCTTGCACTGTCCTGCATTTTATGTAGGCAAAACCGAGCGCAAACTTGCTCAGAGAATATATGAACATCAATATGATATAGTTCATAAGAAAGAGACTAATGCCTCATTTCAGCATCTGACAAAGTACCTTGAACATCAATTTAAATTTGTGGTAGTGCATCAAGTTCAAAAAAGTCCCTATAATGGGCCCTGGAAACTATACTTGGAACAAAAAGAAACTTGGCTGCAAATTTATTTGAATGCATTTTTCCCCCTGGGCTGAATGGCAATATTTCCATCTCCAGTACTTTACAATTAAAAAAGTTTGAAAGATAACAAGTACAGTTTTTAAACTCTTGTCTGTCAATAAGCACAAATGTTAATTATTTGTTTACATATTAGTAAGCATATAAATAGTTTTTCATATATTTGTTTTACATGTTTAAAAAAAAAATACCTGCTTAAAGACTTTGGTAAACAAAGGGTTACTATTAGGGTTGCAGGTTGCAATTTACATTTTTTATCATTGTATTAGATTCATTGGCTGTTAGACCATGATGTACTTCACCTGTGGTATAAGTAGGACAGATAAAAATGTTTTCTTTATTTGAAGAGGTTTGGTTCTTGTACCTGACAGAAGCGCTTATTTTCATTGAAGTTTGTGTCCTGGGATTCTACACACTGCTGTGCTTTTTTTTGCTTTACTTGTACCTCCCGGACTATAAGAAGACAGACATGATGCAGCTTGCTGAATATGTGTACTATGCAGGTATATCCCTAGCCTTAAGCAGCATCCTGCCATCACCTAGAGCGATGGCTCAATACAAACAGAAAGCGATTGTCAGTAACACTTGGATGTTCATCGTGTTACCCTGCTGCAGTCATCACACTTGGGTTATCCTGCTGTCAGGCGGTCCCGCAGTTGGCCAGAGTTCCAAAGTCTTGGTCCGGCGTCAGTTGCTGCCGCTTCTTCCCTGATGTCAGTGCGCCAGGGGTATATAAGAGGCATCCAACACCATTTTCTTCAGTCTTTCTTGCCGCGCGGTGCCCGAAGCAGAAGCAGTTCGCAAGTGCCGGTCGGCCGACATCTGAGATTTTCGAATCAAATTTCAGTCCGAAGTCTTCAATAAAGCTAAGTACCCCGTTGGGGAACCTTTTCTTGCCTCAGTCCGATGTCAGAAAAAGTTAACAATTGCATTTCTTGTGGGAAGCAAATACCTCATAAGGACTTTCATTCTTATTGTATTCCTTGCCTAGGCCCAGACCACGACATCACAGGTTGTCGGTTTTGTGCTAGGTTTAATAAACGAACTATCAAATGCTGTTTTGACTTCGCACGACATTACTTTGGTAGGAAATTAAATTATATCATGCCGTCAGAGCAGCCGACGACCGGCATGCATAAAAAACACAAGGATAAGGACAGGCAGCCTAGGACCAAGCCAGACTCCGAGGCCTCTGCTGGGCCTGTCGCCAGTTCTCCGTTTTTCAGTGAGGCACCTACGCAGCCCCAGACGACCGCAGAATTGGAACCCCAGACAGCTGTGAATTCTCAATCGGAGTGTACTAGGCCATCACAGCCATCTTCATTATGCATTTCTGACACCGGAGCAGAAGGAGTTCCCGGTGCAGTAGAAACACCTTCAGTTGCAGAAGGTGTCTTCAGACCAACTACACTCACCATTAAATCTTATGCTAAGCTTAAAACTCCATTAAAACCAAAAAAGACTGTACATCAGTCTACAGTTCAAGGCCCCATGCCTAAGAAACAGATGCTTAAGATGGCTGAAGATTTGATTACCCTAATCAGGGGTTCCCATCCCCCTCCAGATAAAAGGCCAAGACAAGAGGAGGATTATGCTTCCTCTGACCAGGTTTCAATTTCCTCAGATTCTTCTGAGGAACAGGATTACACCTTTCCCCCTTATGAAGACTCTGATGCTGAAAACTCTATTCCCTCAGCATCTCCACCTGAAGACTACTCCTTTGGGGAAACTTTACACACCATGAGGGAACATTTCCACTGGGAAGGACAGGACTACTCTGATTCAAAGAAAAGGCTCCAACAGTTCCTTTTACTACCCCAGCACAGACCACTTGCTATCCCTCCAGTTTTAGACATTGTGGATGATGTTTACTTAGAGTCTATTCTAAATCCAGACTCTCTACTGCCTGCTCCAGCCAAACCAGACAGATACTACAGAGTACCTGACTCACACAAATTCCTTTATAAAAGCCCTGTGGCTGATCCAGAAACAATTTCCCAGGGTCCCAAAAGGGCTAAAGCTTCTATGGCTAAGAATCCTGTACCCTTTGAAAAGGATTCTAGAGCCCTAGATAGATGGGGAAAGAAGATATACACCTCAGCTACTCTGGCTATGAGAGCATTAAATTGTCAGTTTCACATGCTGAAATATCAGCAATTCCTAATGTCTCAATTAAAACAAAAAATGAGCACACATTCTGAACAGTCTGAATTCAAGGAAATGCAGGATCTGTTGCATGCAGCTGAACAGGTGGGCAAACATACTTTACAATGTGGATTTGATTCATTGGAAGCTTCATGTAGAGCAGCTCTTTCTGGGTCTGTCATATGTAGACATGCTTGGTTAAAAGAACAAACCCTACCTGATCATGTTAAAGCAAAATTATTGGATGCACCTTTACAGCAGGATGTCTTAAAGCAGAAGAGGTTTTAAAGAAAATGGAGGATAAGGCAAAGTCTATGCAGATGGTCAAGGATTTTTTACAGGTACAACCCCCTCGTTTCAGCAGAAATTGGCCAACAAAAAACTGGTCTTTTCCAGCTTCTGACAGATCACAGAGGGGCAAATACAGACACACAAGGGACAGAGGTCAGTCTCAAGGCCCTTACAAACCTCACCAATGGGGTACTGCTACCCAGAAGGGAGGAGAAGACAGGCCCCAAGCTAGCAGAAGACAAACACAATGACTCAGCCCTCAAATTACCAAGCAAATCTCTCTTGGCAGCTCCCTTGGGAGGAAAATTAGCACTTTTTGCACACAACTGGCACATCATCACAAAAGACAAATGGGTCCTAAACATTGTCTCACAAGGATACAGATTCCACTTCCATTCCTTGCCAAGGATAAAAAGAATGCCAAACCTGCCACCGAATCAATGGGCAGAAGCACAAAACAAATTACAGCTCTCATGGACATGAGAGCCATTCAACAGGTACCTACACAGGAGCAAGGACAAGGATTTTACTCAAGACTCTTTCTAGTCCCCAGAAAGGACAAAGCATGGGGACCCATTCTGGACCTTTCAATTCTGAACACCTATCTGCAAGTACCAAAATTCAAGATGCGAACACTACAGCAGCTTCTTCCCATGGTGGGCAAGAAGGCTTGGCTAGTAACGTTGGATCTCAAGGAGACTTACCTGCATGTCCCTATCAGACAAAATTGCAGAAGATACCTCTGTTTCATTGCAGGTTCAACCCATTAGCAATTCTCTGCACTGCCCTTTGGCTTATCTACTGCACTCAGGGTCTTCACAAAATGCCTGGCACCAGTAATTGCATACTGCAGACAAAGAGGAATTCAAATATACCCATACCTGGACGACTGCCTTATTCAAGCAGAAAGCAAGGACATTCTTTTAAAGCATCTGGCATTTGTCAGACACCTTCTAAGTTGCCTTGGGTACACAGTAAACGAAAATAAATCAAAACTAGTGCCCTCACAAAACATAATATTCCTGGGTGCCAGCTTGAATACAACGGCCCAGATGGCTTATCTCACGCCAGACAAGCAACAACAGCTGACTCAATACTTCAAAATAATGGCAACAAAGACCCAACTCACTGCAAGAAAAATTCTGCAGGCCTTGGGATTCATGACATCTTGCATACTACTAATAACATTTGCAAAACTGCATATGAGGAAATTACACTGGTACCTGAAAAGCGTATGGACTCAGCACAGCCACAGCTTAGAAACAATGATACCACTCATTCCCTGCCTTCAACAGGAGTTTCTATGGTGGGCACAGGCATGTCACCTCAACAAGGGCCAGCCTTTCACCTTACCCACAGCCAGGCAAACTTTAACAACAGATGCATCGGACTATGCCTGGGGAGCACACATGGCAGGACAGTGCATTCAGGGCAAATAGACTACAGATCAAAGGCATCTGCATATCAATCAAAAAGAAATGCTAGCAGTACAGAATGCCCTAACAGCCTTCAAGGACCTCTTACACCCAGGACAACTAATAATAAAGACGGACAATACCACAGTAATGTTGTACATAAACAAGCAAGGGGGCACACATTCCTATCCCCTATGCAGGCAAGCAATGACCTTGTGGAACACAGCACTGTCTCACCAAGTTCAACTACAAGCACAATTCCTGCCAGGAAAGAAAAACACATTGGCAGATGACCTAAGCAGAAACATCATGGATCCCCACGAGTGGAAACTAGATCCACAAGTATTTGCAATGATAACTCAAAAATGGGGACGCCCAGACATAGATCTGTTTGCCAACCCTCAAAACTACCAACTTCAAAAATTTTGCACAAGGACATTCCACCCACAAGCTTGGAAAGTGGATGCCCTCTCATTCAGTTGGAAAACATTAACAGTGTATGCCTTTCCTCCGCTGCCTCTTCTAGCAAAGGTACTGCTGAAAGTCAGATTAGAGAGGCCACAAATGATACTCATTGCACCAGACTGGCCATGCCAACACTAGTATACAATTCAAAGGAACATGGCCCATGGCCCACCATGGATTTTACCACAATTTCCTCACCTGCTCAGCCAGCGAGACAATCAGATTCTACACAGCCAGCTCAAGACTTTAAACCTGGCTGCATGGCAAATTACCTAAACAACCAGCCAACACCTCTATCCAAAGCTGTTATGGATGTCATTCTGGAGGCCAGGAGGCCTAGCACCAGGAAAACCTTTTCAGACAAATGGAAAAGAAGGCCAAAATCAATATTTAACTGAGATGTTGCACAAAGGACTTTCCTTTTCATCTATTAAGATCCACGCCTCAGCAATTTCAGCCCATTATAACATGGATCCTCCTTTATTTTCACATCCACTCCTAAGACAGTACCTCAGAGGGGTTAAGAACATAAGACCACCCAGGAGAGCACCAACATCTACTTGGGATCTTAACTTTGTTCTGGAAAAGCTTACACTGCTGCCCTTTGAACCAGCTTTTACAGCTGATTTAAAATTTCTTTCATGGAAAACTGCCCTGCTACTAGCAATAACTTCAGCTAGAAGAGTCTCAGAGCTACAGGCACTAATGGCAGTGGAGCCTTTCCTCATTTTTTCATAAAGACAGAGTCTCTCTATGAACTAACCCTTCCATTATACCAAAGGTGGTATCCAGTGTGGCCCTAAACCAAACCATTCATTTGCCCACCTTTTTTCCAAATCCCCAGAACAAAGGAGAAAGACTCCTGCACTCTTTGGACATTCACAGGCAATTACATTACTACTTGGATAAAACTAAGGCTTTCAGAAAATCTGACCAGCTCTTTGTAGCCTATGCTGCAGGGTCACAAGAAAAAGCTATCTCAAAACAGGCCATTTCAAAATGGATAGGACATTGCATACGTTTCTGCTACATGCATCATGGGAAACCGGTACCTGCTAACATTAGGTCCCTGTCCACCAGGGCTACAGCTACATCAGCAGCCTTTCTCAGGGGGGTGCCAACCAAGGATATTCTGGAAGCAGCAACTTGGAGTTCAGTGCACACCTTCACCAAACACTATCATTTGCCTCTAAAGACTAGAGCTGGTTTTGCCACTGCAGTTTTGCAGGGCCTACTAGCTTCTTCTAATCCTGTTTAACTCCACCACCCATCCTTAGCTTTGGGATTCAACCCAAGTGTGATGACTGCACCAGGGTAACACGATGAACATAGTACAGTTTTGTACCTACCATAAATGTAGATGTTCGAGTGTTCACCCTGCTGCAGTCCAGGTTACCCTCCCTCCATCCCCTCTGAACTAACTAGACTTATCTATACCTTTCTATCCTATACAACCTCTGTGGTGTATTTGCTTTTGACTGAAGGTACTGTTTTATTTTTATATGTATATTTTTATGTAGCAATATGCATTGCCTACTTATTGGGGGCACCTGACATCTGGGGCAAGAAAAACTGAAGAAAATGGCGTTGGATGCCTCTTATATACCTCTGGCGCACTGACATCAGGGAAGAAACGACAGCAACCGACACCGGACCAAGACTTTGGAACTCTGGCTGACTGCAGGACTGCCTGATGGCAGGATAACTCAAGTGTGATGACTGCAGCAGGGTGAACACTCGAACATCTACATTTATGGTAGGTACAAAACTGTACTTTCACTTACCAGTGTCATCCCAGAGGATCCACTGCCTGGCAGTCTGGGGACATATGATCGACAGAGCATGTTGCCTTCCTACAGATGGCCTGCATCTGTCTCACCTGGCCTACAGGCATCTGGCAAAGGGCCAGATTTCACCCGTAGTGCCTTTGTAGGGAATGTTATGGGGTCCATACTACCAACATAACACAGTCAACAAAACGCAAATGAAAGGCCATGCTGCTAAATGCTAGGAGCATACCTCTCAACTTTGTAGAGCAAAATTTCTGGACAAAGTCATAAATAATGAAGGGATAAAGGCCCAGATATAGGGATACTTTTACATATTGCATTTATAATGTTAGACAGTTGATATAATAAGGTTTGTATTAACATGGATTTTCTGAAAGGTATGGAGTCTGAAACTCATATGTCTTTGTCATTATTTCCTGACTTCAACCCTGAGTGATTTGTAATAAACTTGCTTGAAAACCACAATTTAATGGGAAATTGACCAGATATATATGAGGCATGAATCTGTACAGTTGAGAGGTATGGCTAGGAGTCTAAACAGGGAAATGCACTCATTGCAGGCAGTCGTAACCCTGGAAAATATTGACGTGTCTGCACTTACAGAAACTTGGCCCACAGCCATGGAGAGAAACACATCCTTACCTGATCACTCATTCTATCACCCAGCCAGACCCCAAAATGTGGGCAGCAAAGCCAAAGGAGGTAGAGTATAAATATGTTAGACAGACACACACCTCTAGGCTGGTCAAACAGTCTGACACACACAAGACACTCCAAGTGCAGTCAACCGTTGACAAGACCCCTATGCAAATTATAGGTAGCTACAGGCCAACATATCTGATTTAGGATACCCACCAAACATATCTGGCCCTCTACAAATCTATCAGGATTGCACCCTCACTCTGATCCTGCCTGACTTACATTATCCAACCATGGATTGGAAATCGAACCATTCCAGAACAGAAATGCAAAGAGATTCCCCCATCTTAGCAATGCGACATCCTTAGGACAGCCACTTGATACCCCCACAGGATGTGATACCTATGTTGGACATGGCAGTAACCAACATGATCAACCACTGCAGCACCCCTATGGTATCATCCCCCCTGGCAAGATCCAACAGAAAAGTGGTCATGCGTCATATCACCATCACTCCTGACTCCCTCTAGCCATGGTAAAAGGAAGATGCCCACAAGATGATCACAACCACCAGTGGGATGGTATAAACAGCTGAACAGCCACCTACCCCACTAGAGGAACAGGCACCAACTTATAAATGTACACAAAATGATTATGCCAGCATACATATAAAGATGCATGAAATCAGAAACACCTGACAGAGCAATTTCACCATCTGCAAGGGAGAGTAAATGTGTCCACAAATATCTGCAATAAAGGAACACAAGGATAACATTGCTGAACAGGACCAAGAAGGAACAGGTGCACAATTGGAAGTAATCAGCCCTTAGTTTGAACAGAGAAGAACACCAGTGAAATCCATTAAAGGCAAATCCGAGTCCAAATTGCCCACATCTAAGACAGACAATTGTAAGGCCTTCCTCACATATCTCAGCATTCCCAAAGGAAGCTCCCAAATCTTTGCAAAACTGGTGGTCAATGACACCAAATACACAATTGCTATAGATAAAGCCAATCCACTGGCTGACAGATTATGTGGAAATGTCTTACCTCTGCCCCCCATCATGGAAGCAGGACATCTCCAGTACCTGAACACCCAACCATCATCACTAGGGAACAGGGGATCACTGCCCTCTCAAAGTCAAGAAGACAGCCTCCGTGGGACCTGAAGACATCCCAGGCTGCAACCTACAGGACCCTAGGCATGAACTGGCAGCATTATTATGCACCCCACACACCCAAATCCTGAGTATTGTCTTTGTCACAGCTGAGTGGCAGACAGACATTGTCACCCCTTCACACTAAGGTGGACTGTTCACTGATCCAGGAAATGAAATACTCATCAGCCTAACTAGCCTGATCTGCAAGGCCATACAATGGATTATCATGGGTCACATTAACAGGGACATTGGCAAAGTCCAAATGTATTACCCTACACAGTCTGCCATTCTCAGGGGAGGCATGTCAGTGAACTCTGGATGACTTCCCTAAGGCAGCCAACAAAGGCACAGATGAGGGAAAGATGGTGCACTCTGGCCACCTTGACCTGGCCAAAACCTTACAAATTATTCCCCACTTGGCCATAGTACATAAACTCTGTCAACTAGGCAGCGATTCATATGTTAAAAGATGGGCAGCAAACTGGTGCATTGATAGAACCCACATAATCATAATAGGGGTAGCCAACTGAAACAGTACAGCTGTACTAAGTGTCATGCCCCAGGAATCATTCTGGGGGCACCTGGTATATGGGATATACTTCCCTGAGATACAAGCCAAAAACACTGGTCTATGGCTGACCAAGTAGGCAGATGACTGCAAGCTGGGAACATACATTAATACCCAAAGTGATGTGGATGTCCTACAACAGAGTCTCAACAAAACAAATGACTGATGCCAGAAACATCACCTCGAGCTAAATGTCTGCGGATGCATCAGCATCCCCTTCAGGGAGACTGATGGCCCCACATCGTATCACATTAACAACAATGTCCTACACACACCATCAGTAGTGAGGCACTTGGACACCCAGGTTTTTAGCAACCTGAAGTCTGAGCACCATGTTGCTTCCCTTATACAGAAAGCTTCATAGATGGGACAACCTAAACATAAGGGTTTTCCATCCAGGGGCAATGAGGTCATAAGATCCATGTATGCTAACCTAAGACCAATTATTCTGTTCAACACCCCCTTCAGCATGTACCTCACAAAGCACCTGCAGCAGCCAAAGAGACCCCAGAGGTTCCGCACTGGGAGAATGCAGGACCACAAGCACCTACCTTAAACAGATAGGCTAACAGCACTGTCCATCTACTCAGTTCCATACAGACTCTGCAGAGGTGACCCCTGTCTGGCATACAAAGCAATCCAGACCCAGCCTTGATGGAACTGTTGCACATCTGGAAGTCAAGGCCCACTTGATCTACCTGTAGGCACAGCATCAACCTGGTCTGTGATATCAATAGGGCTTGTTGATGTGACAGATATGTGTCCCACACACTCCCTCATCTGTAGAATATACTCTCTTTCCACATCAAGCCAAGTGTCTCAATACCTCTAGTGAAGTGCTCCCTGTATAAGTGCATGGGAAACAGAACATACAGTCCGGTGATTCCACCTGTGTCCTTGCTGGACAGGGGCTCTGGGTGCTGACATTTCTTAACATGGGCTACACTCTCATCTGTGAGGGTTAAAAGGGATTCAGCCTACTAACCTCATATCAACCTATCAACCTATACACAGATGTCTGTCAGTGGTTCACCACATTACTCTGTACTGCTCTGCCACTGACATACCTGGAAATCACAGTGCTATGTGGAACATGCCACACATATAATGGACATCTCTGCCAGTAGAATGCACTCTCTACCCACACCTATACCTCTAAACCTCCTACAGCAAGACATCTGGACAAGGTCATAAATAAAAGTGGGACAAAGGCCCAATGATAGGCTTGTGTTTTAAATATTGCCCTTACAAACTTAGAAAGTTGGTAGAATAACAGGTTTTGCATTAGCATGAATTGGCTGAAGGTTATGAAGTCTGAAAAACAAATGTTTTGTCATTATTTTCCAAATTTTCAGTCTTTAAGTAAATGCCACCAACCTGCCAGAAAACCACAAGTTTATGACACATGGACAAAAAATGGACAAACATCTTGACAATCTGAAAAAACTTGTACAGTTGAGAGGTATGCCTGGACCAGAATATGACATTTCAGGTAAGAAGAATACCACACAAACAGGAGAGCCCCAGCCAGTATATCACCAAGGTACTGGACCGTTTACACAGCTTCATCATTCAATCGGTTGTAGCCACACCTCTCAACTGGCCAGATTGTGCAAGAATGTCTAGTGTTTGGCTCATAATATTGGTCTGTGCATCATCATCTTGTATTTCTCTGGTAAAACACTGTGATGATTTGAGGATTGCTGTCAGTAGGTAATGACACAAGGCATTACAGTTTCAAACATCATATATGTCAGAAAATATCTTCTGAAACAAACCTTGTAACTCTAAGAACTCATACATTAATAAGAGAAATAGTTACAGTACCTCCCTGTGTTTGAGCCATTGTCTCCCTATTTTGGCAGGCTATCTCCAGATATCTTGCACTAAGAGGCTGAGAAGTGTAGCTGTAGCACACAAAACCCTGGACTGGAGTACAACAATCTCTGGAATGTAGTCCCACACTAACTAAAGAAGGTCATACTGAGCATGCTCCTACACTTAGAGAAGTAAAGCCCATGTCAGAAACCACATCAGACTATATATATGTATTGTGCAGATGGCTTTGCATTAAAACAGCTTTGTACACCTTAACTGTCTCCAGACATGCCTATCAGACAGGATTGCCCACAGCCAACTGTAGATGGCCCATATGTGGTATATCTGCATCTGTTGTGTGTGATACACACACACATATATATGGGCAACATATTACAATATGTCAAGCATACACTCACATAGACATGGGGAAGAGAGAGGCAGACAGTGATAGAGAGAGAGAAAGACACAGAGAGACACAAACAGAGAGTGAGTCATACAAAGGGCTAGCCTGAATGGCATAGAGTAATGTCCTGCTGCAGACAGTGAAATACCAGTTGTAACCAGTTGCACTTGCCAGCATGAAGGTGAACTCTGGTGTGTGATAGTACTGAGGTGGGGGTTGTAATATCCCATCACCTGCATTTGTGTGTGTGTGTGTGTGTGTGTGTGTGTGTGTGTGTGTGTGTGTGTGTGTGTGTGTGTGTGTGTGTGTGTGTGTGTAGGTTTAAGTATTAAGAGGCCTCTCCCACCCAGTACACTTCCCATTTCCCTACTTTACAACATCTGCTGATGCCATTCACCTT